>NW_005842028.1:2051063-2053833 GCF_000455745.1 Alligator sinensis | reverse complement strand
CCCTACACGCATCCAAAAACTAAATGTAGTATAGTTTTGTAGATGCACACAATTGATTTCATACTGTTGATGTAAGCCTCCTACCTCTGTGTGAAAAATTAACTTATATAAATAAAACAATGAACTTGTAATGCATTTGCTCTTGTTAGATGTAGACAGTGGCTCAAATTCTCCAAAGGAAGTGGTGGCTTTGGGTGTTTAGAAATGAGGGTCAAGTTGGAACTTTATCAGTTTAGTCTAGGTGAAGACAAAATTCTACAGCATTTATACATGTGTTAGGAAACAGAAGTGTTCTATTTTATCACAATGAAGTATGTGTACTGTACTCTAATATTATCTTTGATTTACCAGACATACTATATACATTGCATGGTTTAAAAAGGAGGGAGATTTTAAGGCTGCAAACATCAAACATCCCGTAGCAGCATGCGTACAGAAAAAAAATTGTTAGAATAGCAATGGCTTGTACTACTTCTGTGAGTAGTGGCTGTCAGCTGAATGTCTTGGTTATTAAAATACTAGGCATTGGGGACAGAGCTCTAGTGCTTGGGGTAAGGATGGAATTCCCATTATTTTGCATTACGTGCATATTTGGACAATATACTGAAGTACTTTGTATTTAGGAAGGGTATAGGTAAAACTGTCCTAAATATGTATCAAGAGCAGAGAATTCAGGTTTTGTTTTCTTCTGTCTTCAGGTGGCCTTGGAGGACTTGCAGGTCTGAGTAGCCTGGGACTTAATACATCTAACTTTTCAGAATTACAAAGTCAGATGCAGCGGCAGCTCATGTCCAACCCAGAAATGATGGTTCAGATAATGGAAAATCCCTTTGTTCAGAGCATGCTTTCTAATCCAGATCTGATGAGGCAATTAATTATGGCCAATCCTCAAATGCAGCAATTGATACAGAGAAATCCAGAGATCAGTCACATGCTGAATAATCCAGATATCATGAGACAGGTATGTTTGAAAGTGCCTTGAAGACGGATACAATTTTATTATGTGGTTATGGTACAGTACAAAAAGTTAGAAGCATTGCTGAGAAATTTAGGACTGTAAGAGGATCCTTGGAAGGCAAATGCTGGTGATCTTTCTAATTTATCTCTTGAGTAATTGACCTGTAGCTCAGTGTCAAAACAATCTATAAAAATTCCCTGGAGTGTTTTATGACTGCATAACTTGAATGGTCTGCATTTAAATTAAGATATTTATGTGCACTGCACATATACTCTTGCTCTCATCGTAAAGGGGAGGGGGAATGATTGTAACGCTATGGAAAAAAATTAAGTTGGCAAAGTAGAATGGAAATGCCATTTACTTTTATTTTGTCTAACTGGAAATTTTGAAGTGCAACTGACAGCTTCTGGTTGGCTTGTATAAGTCTACCTGGTGATAGGTTTTAACACGCAAGTCTAATGGATGCTATGTACTTGAATAACCCTGTATTTATTTCTTGTAGGTTCTTTTTGATACTTCTAAGTTGAAACAACGTGTACATTTGCAAACAATTTGTTTGAATGGAAATTAACTTAAACATAACTTATTGCTTTCTCCTCTTTTTCCAATAAAATATATTCTTAAACCAACATTTTTTTTTACAAGTTTTGACAGAAGACTTTTATAAAAAGCCAAAAAAAAGTTAGTGGATTAACTTTCTAAAGTTACCAACAAGAAACTTCTTGATTCCCATGTCATAATTTTAAACTGAACTGCCATAGGATAGATAAATTAGTAACAGTGTTTGTTTACATCCTGTCCATAATCGGTCTCAGGAAATCCCCCTCACCCTCAAATGTTCACCCCTAGAAATGTGGCCAAGCTGCTCTGGAGGTGTACACAGCAGCCATGCTCCAGTGTACTGAAGACCAAGGTCTTAAAAGTGACCAGTAGCAGATTATCCCTGAAGCAGTTTTATTGGTGCATTTCAGACTCTGGAGGTGGCCCCAATGTGTTCAGAAACATCCCTGCTATTGCATGCTAGAGGTGTGGCATAGACTGCCGCACTAAGACACTGCTCAAATGCTGGCATTTTCCCTTGAGAATGGATTTCTTATTAATACAGATTAAATGTTCCACTTCCTTAGACACTAGAACTTGCCAGAAACCCAGCGATGATGCAAGAAATGATGAGAAACCAGGACCGAGCCTTGAGCAACCTTGAAAGCATACCAGGTGGATACAATGCTTTGCGACGCATGTACACAGATATTCAGGAGCCAATGTTGAACGCAGCTCAAGAACAGGTGAGACATGGCCACATACAATACTGAAAATTAATTTTTTTTTTTTTTCCGTCACAAGTAAAGGAAAGCATGTTATGTTCTACTCAAGCAATTTGCAAAACTGAATTTTGTGGTGCTAAGTGTTCTTGTACCTTCTGCTTCTGTTTGAGGGGAAAATATTGCAGAAATCCTAAACTCTCAGCCTTCTAAAAAATAAAGTTCTTGCTTTTTTCATTCTTTCATTTTCATTAGAAGCTATTAAATATTGGAGAGTGTGTATTTCTTAACAAAATGTCTACATTTGGTGGAATTGACTAACTTGACCCAGAAAATAAAGGGTCCTTTTAGGAACTTACATTTCTTGCTTCATATATCTCTTCAGCTGTAAGCCTCTGAAAACTAGAAAATATTTCACTTTAATTTGGTAGTAAAACTACCGTCTTGCCCTCCAGGCTTGTTCTTGACTTGTGGCAACTGTCATCATAGTGATACAGATTGTAACACTTTCAAAAAGGCATCCAGCTTTCTTTTTGAAGTTAACCGCTCT
>NW_005842028.1:2017055-2051033 GCF_000455745.1 Alligator sinensis | reverse complement strand
TCTTCAAAATATTTGTACCATGAAATGTTTGTAGGGATGGTGAGTGTAATTATTGGAGCGTAGTCAGTCTCCCAGTAGAATTTTGCATGCATCACAAATCTTATAATTTCTAGCAGTGGTAAAATAGATGGCTCTTTTTTTTTCCCACCCCTTTGTAGTTTGGAGGTAACCCATTTGCTTCTTTAGTAAGCAATGCATCTTCAGGTGGGGAAAGCCAACCATCTCGCACAGAAAATAGAGACCCTCTCCCAAATCCTTGGGCTCCTCCATCTAGTTCCCAGAGTTCTACAACCAGCACCAGTACCAGGGGTGAAAGTGGTGGCAGTAGTAATGTTGGAAGTAGTACCGCTGGCAGTACAGGACAGAGCTCAACCATACCGAATTTGGGACCTGGATTAGGAGGTACGTTCTTTTTTGACCAAATTCTGTTTTTTGCGTGTGCGCAGAAATAAGGCACTTGTATTGGAATAAGTATTTACTAATGTTTAATTTCATAGTGTTCTTGACTAGTGCCTGATTCCTGTATAGCATAACAAACTCAAACTTTTCTCAAGAATACCAGAAGTGGCCATAAAACTTCTAAAAGTAATAATAAAAATAGGAAATATCTAGACAGAGAACCTTTTTGCCCACTAAGCACTAAAAGAGTAAAAGGCTGATAAACCATCTCACCCAGTAGCTGTATTAAGTACACTTTCTCAGTGTCTTACATGAAAACAAGTATAGATTTCAGTGTGAAAGAAAATAGGTTTTGTAATGTACTAAATGAAACAAGAATTTATTTTTAAAAATGGATACCAAAAATTATAACTGTAATACTCCAAATGTCAGAAGCAGTGTAACCATTTTTTGTATTACAGGAGTGCCTCAGAGTGTGCAGGGAGGCTGCTCCAACATGCTGTAATTACTGTGCCAGGACCGTCATGTGTATAAGTATCCCCACACTGTAAAGTGGCAGTGGGGGTGCTTTAACTGAAGCTCGTTCAGTGAGCTTTAGTTAAAGTGCCCCTGCTACCATTTTTCAACACAGGGACGCTTGGTGATGCATGTGATGCTTCAGGCACTTTTAATTAGAGCGGCTCTGAGCCTTTCTTAATTTAAAGCACTCCCTCCCTTCCCCCCTACTCCCCTGAGCATGTCTGTAAACACCCTTAGAGCCTCAGTCATGAACCAGGACATCATAGTGGTAGAGACCACACAAACTATCCTTTCCCAGTAAGAGCGTACAGTCTTAAATCCAAAGACAAGAAAAGTAGAGGGGATATAGCTGGGAGGGTCTGTCCAAGGCAACAAGACAGTAGTGATCAGTATCATTTGTCATTGTCTCTGCTTCCAAGCTGCCTGTTGATCATGTAAGTATCTACAACAAACCCCCCCCCCCCAAAACAAACCATTAGCTGTCCCTGAAAATCTGGTTGAAATTGGCTAAGTGATGAGATACTGAAAATTAGCATTTAAGACATGCTTAATAGAAATGTTTGTGGTCAATAGCAGTATACTGTAAAGAGGCCATTTGCACTGAGCATGCTCTTGCCTCCATGGCTCCCACACGTTAATTAGACTGAGCATTTACCACCTCCAGTAAGCATACTGTTCATGATCCATCCCACAGTTGCAAGGACATTCCTTGTAAATGGCTTACCTAAGCAGTCAGACTAGAAAAAAAGTAGGGAGACTCTTGTGCTCTCCCTGATGTTCCCTGTCCATTACCAAAGAAGGAACAGCCTCACCTGCTTCACTGAAAAGGAGAGGGTGTGCTAGGGTGTTGTATGCTGGAAAATGACGATAAAGGAAATGTAGGAGCAGAGGCAGACGGGCACAGAATGATCTGTAGCCACTTTCCAGAATCCAGGTTTGAACCCCGGACTACTTAATTACAACATAACTCTGTTGTCGAGTAGCTGTGGATCCTGCTGGTAAAGTGCCTTATTTAATGTTTAGTAATGGAGACTTTAGGATCCCTAGTTTATCTGGTGCAGAAGTTGGAAGGTGTGAAGAAAATTCAGGTTAAGGAATACTTTGGTTATGCCAGGTGAATGTTGACCTGCAGAGCTGGATTCAGTCGTTGCCTCTTGCACAGCTGCTTTCTCATGCTGTCTCATTTAAGCCACACCTTACAGGTCAGTACAATCTGCTCCTCATTTTCTGGAGGTGGCAAATTAAATCAAGTACCAGACTGATTTAAATCCTCCACCATCCGTCCACCACCAGATTGAGGGAGGATTTCTCTTGATTTTTTTGGAGCATGTTCTTGCATGACTTGAGAAGTTAACTGTTTTGCTGAGCTTATATGCAAGCTGTTTGCAATTAGATGTCAGTTCTGGTATTCAAGTTACCCAGAAAGGATTCTGATTTCTTCCTTTTATGTGTAATTGACTCTGACTTTCTAGTTAAAATACTTGTTCCTTTCCAATACAGCCCCGTAACTTGAGATGCATTAGTTAACATTTGAAGGCCTATCTCCAGAATTGTGCAGGAGATCTACATAGCAATAGAAGGATAAGACTAAACACGTTTTCAGGGTTTAGGTATAATTTGGGATGGGATAATCAGCACATAATTTTGAGAAGTGCGTTTATTTCCTGGCACATTCTACCACTATTAAAACAGGGTTTATATTTTGAAACGTACGTAGCCTCCTAGGTTGTGCCCTTTTCAGTGAAATGTTAGTTACTTAGAACGCCTTAAAATACACGTCTCTCAATTTTGTATTGGTTATAAATAGAACAATTTTGTGGGGAGTTGTGGCTGGTCTCCTTTAGTGGCAGTCTGATTTGTATGTAAAATTATGGAAATATGCTGTATGCTCATCATTGTACTTAGTGATGCGCATTTTTCATTTATGCTCATGTTCATATTGATGAATTGCTAAACTGGCATTTTACTTTTTAAAGCTGGCATGTTCAACACACCAGGGATGCAGAGCTTATTGCAACAGATTACAGAAAACCCGCAGCTAATGCAGAACATGCTGTCTGCACCCTATATGAGGAGCATGATGCAGTCACTAAGCCAGAACCCTGATCTTGCTGCACAGGTAAATGCATCTATATATTAAATTCAATTTGTGAATTTTTTGAATGAAAAGAAAGGGGTTGGATTCATGTAGCAGCTTTTTTTTCCCCACCAACAGCATAATTGTATTTGTGGTTGAGCACTGACTAGCCATTTTCTGAAGATAATTAGATGATGAACTACTGTTGGAGTAGTTGCCTAAGTACTGTTAACATTGACCCAGAGTCCTTTCAAGTTCCAAACTGGACATCTTTTGTAAGGCAACCTCCTGAAAGTTAGTGACCATAAACTTGTGACCTAGCACAAGAACTAAAGGAAAAGGCTTGGCCACAAACTAATTGGGTTGTGGGGGAGGAGGGTTTCTAAGAGAAACAGTGGGGTTGTGCTATTTGTATTTTCATTTTTCAGCTGTGACCTTCTGGTATTTTTCCCTGATACAGTAATTGTTTTAGGATTAAGGTGAGGATAAAGGTAATATAGCAATACAACCCATTTATGTAAATGTGAATGGAGGTTGGGATTATCCAAAGGGCTTGTTCTTAAGGGGTAGGGTGGGGTTTTCTAGTTTTGGAGTGTCAATTGAGGAACCTACTATTGTTTGTCACTTACTTTAAGTCTCTCTGGATAGAGTGGGTTATATATCTGAAGCATAATAATAATAGTACTTAAGGCAGCACCCACACTGAATCTGGCATATAAAGAGTCAGCACAGGCTGGATGGCTTTAACATAGAGTAAAATAAAAACTGTTTTCTCCTGTGTGTTAAAGAGATCAATTGGCCAGCTTCCCTGGCTGCTTGCACATTCTGATTTGTTTTTAAAGGCACAGTCTTCTAGCTCTGTAATTCAGAGATTGAAGATGAACAAAAGAGACTTTTCTCCTCGGGATGGGGACATTTTCTCTGCAGAGACCTGGCAGTTCATTAGGAAAATGAACTTTAAATTCTAGTGACCGGTATTAGCTGTTTGAATGTTTATGAAAAAACAGTTTTTGCAAATGATTGCAACAGAAGGGTTTGTTAAAGATTTTTTTGAAGACTCCAATTGTATCAAACTTGTTAACTGGGACTTGCATCTAATACCTAAAATGCAGTCAGTCAGCTCTTTCTGGGGGAGATCTCTTTACCATATTGAGTATTTTCTGTTAAAATTGTCCATTTGTCTCTTAGATGATGCTGAACAATCCTTTATTTGCTGGAAACCCTCAGCTTCAAGAACAAATGAGACAACAGCTTCCAACTTTCCTTCAGCAAGTGAGTGAGATGAGAAACTAGCTGTTAGTTAAATTGCTGCAGAATGTTGGTTGAATTATGAACAGTCTTTTTTCTCATCTGGCTGAAAGCATGAAAGCCTGATCTGCCATTCTACCTCTCGCCCATTAATAAGTGGTTGACTCATTGCCCCTGTCCCCTTCTGTCCCAAAGTTATACTTGTCTGCTAGTAAGTGCACCCTCTGTATATAGTGCAGCCACTTTGATTTGTTTATGCTTCTCTGTCTGGAGTGAATTACTTGTTTCCAGTGGGCATCTCTCGCAGAATGCAGTTTTACTGCTTTTGTGGTACTTTGCAAAAATGTAAATACAAAACTAGAAGTCACCTTCCCTTCTTCTCTTCCCCTTCCCCACCCAAAATGAGACTTCAGTTTTGCTCTTTGTTCCCCAAAAGCGTGCGGAAAGGATACTTTGAGTTTTTCATGAAGATTGCCCTATTGGCCTCTCATCTCTTCATCCACTTCCACCATCAGTACAATTTCTGTGCTATGCTTGGGACTACAGAATTAATGAGAACAAATTAATAAACATCTAGGCCAGCTTGGTGTTCTGAAATATGCACACCAAATGGTGAAGAATATATGTTTTTTGATTACATATCTCTAGTTCATCTGAATCTTTCATAGATGGTCTTGTAGTTCAAAAGGCAGTGTGAAATTTTTCTCTTTTATTTGCTAGTTCTAAGCAGAGATGGGCCGAGGGTTGAATTTTGGTTTCACATTTGAAATATCACAGTGTTTCAAGAGTTCCTGGCCTAAGGGTTTGCTTTATATTCAGTTGTACTTCTGTAGCTTCAGCAGTTGAAGTTTGAGTAGGGTAAGATCTTGGCCAGAAAGGGGAACTTCATAGACTCTGTGGAGTATTGTAGAGCAGTCTGCAGTGGTAGCGTACAGGTTTCCCTTGCTTTATGCAGGTTCTGTATATGCGAATTTGCTCTTTTGCAATAAGCCTTCTTATACCAAAAATTCGTTATATGCGAGGTAAATTCACTCTTATGCAATCAGTGTGGTGGAAGCCCGCAGTCAGCTGCTTTGTGGGAGTGATACGCACCAAAATATAGCCCCTGTGTGGATCTGTGCTCCTTGCTCATTGTCTGAGACGCGTGTTTCTGTAGTCACCATCCCCATTATGGTAACATTAATCACCACCTGTGCTTGTGTGTACTGTCTGCTGTTGGTGGCTACCAACCAGTTGTCTTGTAAAAGTGGTAGAAATGGGTCTGGGGGTCAGTACAGTCGAAATCTTGGAACATATCCCTATTTGTTGCATTGTAAAGCAGGTTCCCTTTATGTGAATTCAAGTTATGCGCAGTTTTCCAAGAACGCATGTACAGCATAAAGCGAGGAAAACCTATAGATGGAAATAGCCATACTTTTTAAATGTCAACTTTAATAGAAGGGTTTTTTGAGCACGGCCAGAAATAGTATGAAACTAGAGAGAGATGCATATGTTAGTTGTATGTCTGTGTACTTCTGGCCAGGTTCCACATGCCACAAGTCTCACCATATGGGAGACTAATTCCAAAATTTATACTGGTATCTTAGAGCCCTGGGACTCTTGAAAATCAGGTATGTTAGATGATAAGCTTTGCTGGGAGAAGTTAAACAATACTATTTCTAGAGTAGTAAACTGCACTTGATGAGCCTTGGCAAGCCAGAAGAGTTGTCTTAGTAGCTTGACAAAGAGACAGAAATATTTCATAGGGTTTACGTAGGGATATTCAAATACAAAGATGAGCACTATCAAGGGTGGGGGTCCTACAAAATGCCTGGCATATCCCTGCATATGTTTCTGTTGTGACATTTTTCTCTCCTGTTTTTAGATGCAGAATCCTGACACGTTATCAGCAATGTCAAATCCTAGAGCAATGCAAGCTTTGTTACAAATTCAGCAAGGCTTACAAACATTGGCAACAGAAGCACCAGGACTTATACCAGGGTAACAGTTGATGAGACACATTCAGGCACTACTTTATACTTTTTGCATATTAAATCTGTTAATTTGTCAGTGTCCTGTCTTGCTTCTTTAGGAGGCTAGCCAGTTGTACAAATTCTCGTATGTTAACTTATCATCAGTAGAGTTTTCCATGTGAGAACTGAGGAGCTGGTTGGAATGTGTAATAAAATTTAATAATTTTTAATGTAAAAGTGTCTCAGCATTTTTCTGTTCCTCATCTCTGCAGGTTTACTCCTGGTTTAGGTGGATTAGGAAGCACTGGAGGGCCTACAGGGACAAGTGTATCCAGCTCTGTTCCCAGTGAAAATACAAGTCCAGCTTCAGGAGTTGCTGAGCCTGGTCACCAACAATTTGTTCAGCAGATGTTGCAGGCACTTGCTGGTGCAAATGCTCAGGTAAACTAGCACATGGCTAAATCCTTTTCAATATTTAAATTATAAATGTAGGCCAAAAGGCAGTAAGAATATTTGAAAAATATGCTGCTACCCTTTGAATACATGCCTGTCAGGGTAAGACTCAAACTGTTACTTTCCCAAGAGCTGGAAATAAATGCTGATAAAACTTTAAATTTGAACATTTTTTTCCCTCTGGGTAATTACCTCTCTCTCTGTCAAATCAGTGGTGTGGAACTAATGTTTTCATTTTTGACCCCATCTAGGTCTGAATTAATTAACATTTTCGTATCCCTTTAAAAAAATGCTATTATTTAAATTCTGTGGTGGAGGGGTATCAAGCTGGTAAAACTCTTTGACAAAGTATGAAAAGTTCCAAGTAAAAGAGCAAATTTTATCTGACTAGCTACGAGTTCCTTACTTTGTTAGGGCTCTATACATTTGTGCAGTGGCTATAGTTTGTTTTGAAACATGGGATGTTTTCAGCAACATAGTAATGCACATTCAAAGGAGTAGGTGTAAGCATTGAAAAGGAGCATATCTTTTTAAACAGTATCCATTTGAGTCTTTCCTCTACTTAATTTATGAACGGTTCTGTCATCTACGCTGGAATATCTGGGGTTGTAACTGATGGAATGGCAGCCTGCAAGATGCTGAGAAGGTTTTGTTTCTTTGTGGGTTGGTTACTAACTGAAATACCTGTCTTTCTGCTGTTCTTCAGTTTCTAAAACAAAATATTTAAAAATCAGTTTCTCCCTTCCGCTTAGCTGCCAAGCACAGAGTTCTGTGTTTGCTCTTCTATAAACAATTGGAATGACAACTGCTTACAAAAACAGTACATGCCATTTTCCTTGGATTTGCAGGTTTAAATTGTAAGGCATAATTAAAATGATTTCAAAGATTGTTCCAAACCAGCAGAAGTTTGTCTGTTAGGGCTTGGTCATACAACATTGTGATTGGAGTTCTGTTGTTTGTATTGTGTCAGAACTGGATCAGTGCCTAAAAGTTACAGCTGTTGAGTTTCTCATTAGACGTTTTATAAAATGGCTAGAACTCTTCCAAACCTTGATCAAGGTTTAGAAACAGTGGTGACTGATACCAGTAAAATAACCTGATTGCATTTACCCTATTGCCTGTTGCCATCTGTAAGGGTATCTAAAATCCAATGAACAGCATTGTAGGATTCAATATTTAATTTCACCTGACCAAAGTGACCCATTGTACACTTTGAAGGAACTATTACCAGGAAAAAAATCTAAGTTGGGTTCATTTTTATGTTGCGCCGTTATGTTGAATCAGACATGCAGCACTTCCTATAAGTTCATCTCATAAGCATGTGATGTGTAATAATCTACACCAAAGGTTACAAGTCAGCTGTCTGCACATTTTAAATTTTGTAATTGCTTATTTAACACTGTAGTTTTGAGGACTTGTAAGGAAGAGAGTAATTACAGAAACTAACGAAAACAAAATACAAGATGATGTCTGCATTCTTATCATTTTGCATATATCATAGCATTTACACTAAGCCTTTTCTTTACAGTTTAAAATAAATTTTCTTCTTTTTTTCTTTTAGCAGTTACAAAATCCAGAAGTCCGATTTCAGCAACAACTGGAGCAGCTCAGTGCAATGGGCTTTTTGAATCGCGAAGCAAATTTACAAGCTCTAATAGCAACCGGAGGAGATATCAATGCAGCTATTGAAAGGCTACTGGGCTCCCAACCATCATAGCAACATTTCCTTAACTTGAAAAATGTAATTTATTTTTGATAACAGCTCTTAAATCTTTAAAATACTTGCTTTATTTCATTCTGACTCTTGGGATTGTCTTGTTATAACTAAAAGCAGTCTGATGCATTTTAAGGTGGAGTGCAGTAGTTTTCTTCGAACAGTGGGAATCAATGCTTTTCACTCAGAGTTGTTGCATGCATCACATTTCTCTTCGTTCTGCATTTATTGTGATTTTTTTGAAACGGATATCAGCTTTCACAATGGGGTAAACAGGTTCTGTCTGACCTACAACTGTCCAGTTTCTTTACTACTTAAACATTAGCCTTCAGTAGTAATTTATGTAGAATAAAAATTAAAAAGGAGACACATGAAGCTATAATTTGTGGGTTCCAATACTGCTTATTGTGACTTCGGCATGTATTTTTTTGCTAGCAAAATGCTGTAAGATTTATACCACTCGAGTTACCTACCATTTTTGCTTTTATTTGTATAAAGTATAAACACAATATACACCATTGAAAATGGCTCATTTCTAGGAACTTACACATTGCGATAGAATGAAACGATAAGTAACCAAAAAGCTACAGAACAAATAAGTCATAAGACACGTTTCTAGAGTAGAATCTTTCAGTATCTTTGGTAAACATCTCTGCAAAAGTGCTTAGATAAGTTCATTTAAAATATACTAGAATTGCTGATCTGGTTATCTCTATACATCTTAACTGTACAGAAACCTGCATTGTTATTAACATTGCCTCAATATTCACAAGGATTAATTGGAAATTACCTTAATCTTTGTGCAAATTGAAGAAACACTACGTGACGTCTGAAAAAGCTTCTGAGGCTTTTTGGCTATCCCATGTTGAAATTCTAACATGTATTATGATTTGTAATTGGAAACATTACTTTCACTCATTGTCATGTGATATTCTGATTACTTTTAACCACCATGTAAAAATACTGTATATCTTTTGAGTTTTTATTGGTAGCTATTTCTCTTGTGCACAGGTAATAAATGAATTAAAAATTCGTTGTGGGCAAGCTGTCATGTGTGTATTTTCAGTCAGTTGTTTGACCTTCAAAACAGATAAACATTTTGGTTACTGGCCTTTTGAGAGGAGGCTTTTGGAGTATCTCAGGCTATCTTTTGGCCAAGATGAACAGTGTCTGGTTTATAGAATGGAAGGGAAGGAAGTGGAACCAGTGGTTTTCTACTGTTCAAGCAGAGAAATGTACTAGTGAAAAATCACTCAACTGTGTTTATCCTAGTTACCAAACAGCTCTGGTTTGGATTCTGCATCTTTTGTAAGCTTTTTTTCAAGTCCATTTAAATGCTATAGTCTCTAATAGTTCGACTTAATTGCAGTATTTAATTGTCATGTAAAAATCACTTTGGTGGTAAAAGAATATAATAAACATGGGTTATGCTTACCCTGCCATGGTTGAAAGCTTTCAAAGCTAAGTGAGAGAACTGTGTTTTAGTATAAAGCAAATGACATCAGGTACACGCAGCACTAGTGCTTAAAGCCTCCAAAACATTTGTTGGGGCACAGCCAAGTGGACAGAACCTGTGCATGGGGGAAAGGGCTCATTGTTGTCTTTTTACTTCAGAGTTTAGAGGCTTACAGGCCATAACGTTTACCTCTGGCAGTAAGTAAATTGTTTTCATGCTGCTGACACAACACTGGGAAAAGTTCAAGGAAAAACTCTTGGCTGGTAAGTGTGCCACAGGCCTCTGGACCAAAGTCTCATAGGTTAGCAGTACTGAGTATAAACATAAGCACATTAAAAGCCAAGCATACCAAAAGATCCTGCTTTCATCTGTCTATGTAAAAAAATTGTTAGAACGTCCATAGGTTTGGAAAGAACCCTTTATTGTCTATGTCCCAGAAAGTAACAACAGTATAAATAGGCAAGAGGCAAACCCTTCTTCACAAGGGCAATATAATCTCATGAGCAAATACTCAGATCAACATTTTCACCAGTTTAAAAATCCTTTATTCATGCAGGAGAGGGGTGACATCAAGTGCAACTAGGATGGAGTTGGTACAGCAGTGGGAGGTGACCTACATAGTATTATCACTTTTTTACTTCACTTTCCTGATTCCTTTTGGCCAAGGTTCTTTCAAAAATTGACTAGTGATTGAGATGCTTCTAAAGCAGGTTTGCCCAACATATGGCCCGCGGGCCGCCATGCAGCCCGTGGGGGGGGGGGGGGAGGGGTGATGTGATACCGCTTCCTGTGCGGTCTTTGAATATGGCCTGCTGGCCCACTGGGTGATAAAAAGTTTATGATCCAGCCCCACATTCAAAAAGGTTGGACACCTCTGCTCTAAAGGGACCCAACTTTTAAGAAGCAAATCACTGAAAAATCAAGATCCCTTAAAATTGGGCGCCCAAAATCACTAGTCACAACAGATCAAGTGTAAAGGCCAAAATATGTATATATTGTGGAAGAACAATTCTTAAATGACATAAACAACACTGGAATGAGCTTTCCAACACTTCAATGGATTAAAACTTTTATATACAATACAGGTATGTTCCATAGCTTTTCACCCTACGTTAATATTTAGCAAATATGCAAGTTGGCTTTCATTCAACCATTGTTAAATGAAAAAGGAAAACAAAATCAGCATACAGGGGCCTCAAATTTATGGAGATGATGAAATGCTGACTCTAAATTGCATGAGTTCCTGTTGGAGATAATATCCAACCACTCAAAAAAATACCAATTTTCTTGTATGCAACATCCTGGAGTATAAACCTTGCTTTTGAAAGGGAAAATGAAGGATTTTTTTTTCTCCCGAAGTAGTGGCTTCATAGAGGAGGGACAGCATAATTTGCAGCTGACTCACCCTCTCTTTCCTACTTATCTAAAGATGAAAAGAGGAGGGGAGAAAGAGAGACCAGAAGTAGCTAGCAGACAGCATACTCAACTAGTGGAGCATCAAGACCAGGGGTGGGCAAACTGGCCTGTGGTCTGGATGTTGCCCACCAGGCCATTCTATCCAGCCTGCGGGGCCCCTAAAATTTTTAGAAAATTAATATTTATCTGCCCTGGCTGCCTGTCACGCAGCCCTTGATGGCTTGCCAAAACTCAGTAAGCGGCCCTCAGCCCAAAATAATTGCCCACCACTGATTAAGACAGTTAGAAAGGAAAGAAAATTCTTCACGCTTTTGGAGTGAAGGACAATGAGCCCTTGTCAATTGACTCCCTCAGCTGTTTGAATAGTAATGCAACAGCTGCTGCACTGAGGAGCAAGAATCAAAGCAGAATGCTTCTATTTCAAAAAAGCTTCCTCACTTTACACACTCCCATTTTAGGGGGCTGACTTTGGGGGAAGTTGCATGTCATATGCAAGAAAATATGTAGGTTGTAACCTAGTTGTGGGGATTGTTTTTACTGGCTTATCTTCCAGTAGAATTTAAGACAATGAGGTGAGGTTGGTTCCAGGTTTTATTTTTGAATTTAGGCCCCATGTATAATTTATTTCAGGTATGCACAGTGTTTTACTTACCAAAATTTCAGTCACTTCTTAGCAATGGGGGATTTGCCTGATTAATGCCATCAGTAATAGTTAATAGGGGTGTGTGAAGCAGGCAGTAGTCGATTCGGATTCGGTCTGATTCGGGACAGTGATTTGACTTGCTGATTTGGATCACTGTCCTGATTCGATTTGGCCGAATCTGAAGATTTGATTCTCATATGGAGAATCAGTGATTCGGCCATACACGCAGCTTTATATGTTTTTTCTGCTTGGCAACTGATGCCTCCTAGGTTGGAGGGCACCTGGGGTCTCCCCACAGCCAATCACTAAGCCAGGGGGGTGCTGGGGCAGGCCCAAAAGTGGACTGGAAGTACTTCCCAGTCTACTTCCGGGTCCACACTGAGCACGTGGGGGGGCCCCCCTGCGCTTCTGTGGGACACTCCATCTGCCCCACTATCTCAGCATTCACAAGCCGTGCCTGGTACCTCAAGGTATGCAGAAAAAAATATAAAGCTGTGTCTATGGTTGAATCATTGAATCTTACCGAATTGAATTGGAGGCTTCCGATTCAATTTGGAGAGATTAATGGGTCTCCTGATTCGATTTGGAGATTCAGCCACCAAATCTAATCAATGACCGAAGCTTCGCACAGCCCTAATAGTTAACATATTGCTTTAAGTTACCTAGGTCAATTTTTAACCCAGGTTAGCAGTTTTAATGCTGTTGCTGTTGAATAGCTAGCTTTGTATGTAAAAATAACCTAGAGGTTTTAATCCAGTTACTAATGTACAGGTGTCCTTGATTTAGATCTACTACCATAACTTTCAGTTTGAGTAATCAAGCATTGAATAGGCATAGAGATATAGACCTTTTTCCCTTTAGAACAGGGGTGGGCAAAATATGGCCTGTGAGGCCATTCTATCCAGCCTGTGGGGCCCCTAAAAAATTTAGAAAATATTTATCTGCCCTTGGTTCCTGAAAAAAATGACAGGAACCAAGGGCTGTAGGACCCAGGGGAAGCCCAGTGGGCTCCCACAACAGCAGGCCCCATCCCCCGAGCCAGAAGCCCCCAACAGGGGCTTCTGGCTTGGGACCACATGGCTGCCCCATGCCAGAAACTCAGATGGAGGGTGGGAAGGGCAGGGGAGGAGCCCAGGGAAAAGTGGCCCGGGGAAAAGCTGAGTGGGGGTGGGGAGAAAGTGGCCCCTCACCCATCCAGTGCCTGGTGCCTCGTGCTGCAGCTGCTCACAGCCCGCCTAGGGCTGCCTATGCCTGTTCCGGACAGCCCTGCTCAGGCTGTGAGCGGCTGCAGCAGGAAGCGCCAGCCATGGGGCGAGGGAAGGGCTACTTTTCTCCCCCCTGCACTCAGTTTTTCCCCAGGCTCCTTCCCAGCGCAGAGAAAAGCGACCCCTCCCCTGCCCCATGGCCAGTGCTCCCTGCTGCAGCTGCTCGCAGCCCACACGGGGCTGTCCAGAGCAGCTGCAGTGCAGGGCACCAGGCACAGGGCAGGGAGGGGCCGCTTTTCCCCATGCTCAGCACCACCTTGTAACCCGCTCCCACTGCCAGCCTGGGCCCTGCGCTGGCTCCGGACTCACCCGTTGGGGCTGTGCATGGCAACAGTAGCTGTGGCCCCCCTGCTTGCTGTGCCAGGCAGCATTTGTTGCTGCTGCCTGTGGGCTGCCCAGCACACAAGCTCCGGGTGGGCAGCAGCAGCCAACACTTACCAACACTTACCAGCACGGCAAGTGGCAGTGGGGAGGCCACAGCTGCTGCCACTGTGCACAACCCTGATGGGCGAGCCAGGAGTGAGCGGGGCCTAGGCTAGCAGCGGGGCGGGTTACAAGGTGTTGCTGAGCATGGGGAAAAGTGGCCCCTTGCCCACCCCGTGGCCGGCGCCTCGCACTGTAGCCGCTTGCAGCCCCGCCGGGGTGCCGGCTCCAGAGAGCCCTGGGTGGGCTGCGAGCGGCTGCAGCAGGGATCATGGGCCACGGGTCAGGTGAGGGGCTGCTTTTCCCCACACTCAGCACCAGCTTCTTCCTTGTCAGTGAGCAGGGGGTCAGGGCTGCGCTGCCCCCCACCTGTACCATGGGGTTGGAGGGCACTGGGAGTGAGTGGGCAGGGAGCCAGCGGGAGCACAGGGCCTGCACCGGCGTCCCAGGGCCAGTGCCAGTGGGGCCCAGAGCAGGGTGGCAGGAGCACGGGGTCCCAGCCAGAAGGGGCTCTATGGAGCCAAGCCAGCTCCCCCCTCTCCCTGCTGGTGCAGCCCAGCCCGGCTCCACAGACCCCTGCCAGCCTGCACCTGCTTTGGGCCTCATCAGTGCTGGCCCTGGGACATTTGTCCCAAGATGGTGACCAGGGGACGGGGCACCTGTCAAAGGGCGGGGCTACCCATGCGGTCCTCGACAGCCTGCCAAAACTGGGTAAGAGGCCCTCTGCCCAAAATAATTGCCCGCCCCTGCTTTAGAAGTACTCTCTGCATCTTGGTATGTATTATGGCCTAGATTGGCAACTATGTCTAACTAATTAACTGTTCAGCAGATGGGTAAAGGAGCTTGTTTCTAGAACTGACAGTTTTGTATTTTGCTCAAGACATTGTGGACTGATAGAAAGGAGTTAACATTTCTCTTGCAAATATGCAGCACTTACACAGAATTGTACAAACTAATCTTGGCACGGTACTTGTGAGGAGGAGTGATGTGTTTTACAGATGTGGAACCTGAGACATGATGTTTGCCCACAGCAAGTTAAGCTGAGAAAGGAATCTGTAACTGCAGGTTCATCTCACTTAATGATCCAGGCCTGGATGGCTGTCCTGAACTAAATATGCAGTTAATGTCAGGAAGATATTGCAAAGGCATGCTGAGTAATCTCCTGACTTAAAAAGCAGTAATGTTTTGCAGTGTTGTAGGGTTTGTTTGTTTTTTAATTTTTGTATGTGTAGTGCAGTCTAGAAAATAAACCTATACTTTGACACCCTGAGAATTATTAAAGTAGACCAATCTGAGTTGCAACAAGATACCTACAAGATAAAAGGAGTGTGGCTTTTTAAAAATATCTCCACTCTAAGCAAAGTATACAGTGTGGGAGACAGATGCAGCTATACTTTAAATATCCAGGCTAAAATTTAGACCCTGATTGTTTGTATAAATATATGAGCAGTCCCCTGAGCTCAGAAAAACAACTTGTCCAAAGCAATGCAAGTGTTTGCAGTCAAGATCACTTGGGGTTTGACTTTAACCTGAGTGAAATATAAAAATTAAATAAAACTTCAACACGAGAAAATAACGTCTTATATTTTACATTTTTATTAATCTGAGGTGCAGGCTAAAATTTACTAGCTGGTTAATCCATTGTCTTTTCTTGAGAGATGGGCATTTCTGTTTAATGTGCGCATTACTTAGCATAGTCTTTTCAATGCTGCCAGGCTTCTCTGGGCTTGAGTTATATAATACTCCGGTCTTATATGCCCTGCTTGACTTGAATCTAAAGGGACTTCTGGACACCAGCAGGTCCCTGTGCAACTAGAAATTAATGTTGGAGCTCCTTTGTTTTCATGGGTGGGTCATAATGGGAAAAGGTTTGAGCAACCCTGAATTGTACAGCTAGGAATCAGTAGGAAATTGCACTTATAAAGGCAACTGCTTTCTGCTCCACAGAGATTAGACACAAACATGGATGAGGCACTAGTAGCAGAAGTCACTTTATAGGCAGCCTCTCCTCTAGGGATGAGAGGTCACTGCATTTGTCCCTTGGACTGGCCAAAGCCTGCAGGCTATTTGTAGTCCTGGGGTGACTTAGCCTAATAATAACATGGCTTGCTTTTATGGCGATTATGATTTAGCCTAATAACACCATAGCTTGCATTTCCCACGATGGAAATGTTTTGCATGATTGCTGGTGCCAGGGACCAGCAGTTCCTGAAAACTGGATTTTCCGGCTTCAAATGGCAGCAGTCTGAAGATGACCAGGGAGAGATGTGTCCTTCCTTCTCAGGGATCTGAAGGGGGAGGGGAATACAGAGGGAGTGGACTTGACTTCCTGAAATGCATAATAATCCAGGAGGCAGGGGGAAGTGTAGGGTTACCATATTTCCAGGTCCAAAAAAGAGGGCACCTGTCTTGGGGGGGGGGGGGCAGTTTCTATCTGTTACAGTAAATAAGTGTTATTGTCTCATGTTAAATGTAAAGCAAAAATAATTGTAAAGAAAATTTTAAAATGTACCTTTTTACATGCTGTCAGTCCTGTCCTCCTGCATTTCTTCCGGTTGTGCCCATGTATACCTGTCTGTAGGGTGCGTCTTTCTCAGCTGTCCCCACTGCTGCTTTGTGGCGCTGAGCAACCCTAATATGCTGGTGCCCTGCCCCTGCCCATACCCCCAAGCCACACTCCCAAACCACAGCCCCCCCAGCCCTGCTAGTGCCCTTCACTCCTGACCCACAGTCCTCCATCTCTGCTGCTGCCCTCACTCCTGACTTACCACCCCCCTGGTGCTGCCAGTACCCTGCACTCCCAACCCAGTCTTATCCCCTGCCGGTGCGCCTCACTCCCAACCCACAGCCCCCTGACCCCCCCAGGCCTGCTGGAGGGAGCCGCCAGTTGCCTCCGTCCTGCCCATGCTGCAGTGTGGCGGCTGTGACAACTCTGACTCATGCGGGCAGCGGTGGAATGAGTCCAGTTCCAGTGCAGACTGGAGGGCAGTGGAGCTGAGCTATGTGGCACCCCCTGGCCTAAGCTGGGGCTCCTGCAATGTGCCAGGTGGCCTGGCCTCAGTTCCTCCCCCGCCCCCCTTCCCCCCCGGCAGCATCTCCTGGCTGCCCTGCCCCTGTGAGCATGGGCATCAGCCCTGGCATCGCCAGCCTGGCCACACAGCTCGCTGCTGCCCCCCCATCAGACACCTTCCCCCAGCACTGGCAGGCACCCTCCCCCCCAATTACACACCCCTGCCACACATGCCGCTACTCCCACGAGCCCCTGGACAATATCCAAGCCCTGGCCCTTCAACCCACCCCCATAGACCTACCTGCATCCAGCTGCCAGGGCTGCTCCCACCACCCTGCCTGGCTGTATGCTGGCCCTGTGTGTGTACATGCACACATGCACTTGGTGCGCCCTGCGTCCAATCACCCTCCCCTGGTTCCCCCCAACCCCAAGTGGCTCCTTGCAGGCTGGAAGGCTGCCAGCCTGCAGAGATACCCTTGGTTTCCTCCTTTAAAGAGGAAAATCTGCATTTTTCCTCAGCAAACAGAAAACCCAGATCCCTGGTAAACAAGCATGCTGCTAGGGCAAGCCGGGAAATACAGTCCTACCAGCATGGATAGCAAAAACGGACTAGCAGGGCAAAATCCTGGACATTTGTTCATATTTTAACCCCCCCCAAAAAAAGCCCGGACAGAGATCGGAGGACCCAAAAAGAAGACATGTCCAGGAAAACCTGGACATATAGTAATCCTAGGAGGAAGGCAAAGACAGAAAGGAAGCTTGTTGCTGCCTGCTTCCTGTAAAGAAAAAAAACATCCCACCCACTTCCTTTTGTGAGTACCAGTTGGAGGCTGCTTTCCTGTTAGGAGAGGTCCTGATGTCTCTTCTCCCAGATCCAGCTCTCACCTTGTGTGAGACAGAAGAACAAACTCTTCCCTAGCCCTGTTGTGACAGATGAATGTTGCTTGTCCCAATTCCTTCTGTTGCTGCTACAAACTACGCTAAGCATGGCTCTGAGTACCTAACCAATTGCCTACTACAAACCTCATTCTTGTGAAGCATGAGACTGGAAGGCAGAGTTAAAGAGTCCAAGGTAATTTAGCTGTGGGAGTGGTGGCAGAAATCACAGCTTGGGAATTTTTGGCTGTTGTAGAGATCAGCAGAAGTAAGCCACTGCAAATCTTGTTTCATCTTCAACTGTAACTGGGTGTTTGTATGACCTTCAACTGGGAACTAATAGGACATACCAGAAGAAAGCATTGAGCTACAATAGCAGAATCGGCACCTGGTCTTGATAATGTTAAAGGTAGAATCACTTAAACAGTTGGCTTTGTTTATTGTCAACAACTGATCTGGGAATAGAAATCATTTGCTTTGAAATAAAAGAGCACAAACAAGCAGGGAGTGTTCTCCTGCAAGGAACATCATGACTTAATTTGTGCAATCAGGTGTTTAAAGTTTCCTCAGTCTAGGAAGGGTAATTTTAAGTGCTGGGAAACTGAGAGTGGGGGGTTGTAACCAATTCATTACACAATTAATGTCCTTGGTCTTAATAGGGAAATACCTGTGGTTCAGACTGTCAAATGTGGATGCTTTAAAGAGGCTGAATTAGCAAAGGTGCTTGGGTCCTATTAATGTCAGTGTGATTTTTGGGTGCCATCTGAAAATCAGATTATTTTAGATGCCTGTCTATGGGTGTTGGAGCCCAACTTAGCATACACATATATCAGTGTCTTAATACGTATTGTTTGGGTTATGGAGGCTAAAGGTTAATCTGGAGGCTTGATCACATATGAGATCTGATGTAAGCAGTTTCCAATAAATATATGAGATTTAAATGTACAGAATTGTTTACTTCCTTCAGTCTTTATGAAACCAAATATAGTTCTTATACAGCCCAGTGGCCAGAAACTAGACTCTATTTGTTTGCTGATTGAATGTGTGATAGCTATGTGTAAGTTTTACCTAGCATAAGCACCACAAGAGGGTGCCATTTACTTGAACATCTCTGTTTTGGAGGACCAGTGTAGTCTATAAACTATGGATGGGCTTGAACTAAACTTGGGATCTGAATGCTGCCTGAACTATACGGGTGCTGGGAATCTGCATGGAGCCTAGTTGGCTGCCAGTTTTATCTGATTCACTGACTAATCCTGAGCTCTTTGTGTACAAGATGTATAGAAAAAAATGTAAGATGAAGCAGGGGTTAGTTTAGGACTCATTCACACTGAAACTAAATGGTTTGGATATAGATTTTTGGGATGAAATAAGGGTTTTGAATGCTGACTAGAGATAACAGTGCAGTAAGAATCATCTCTCTGCCATTTGTTGTCTGGCTGTCTGAGATTGGCAGAAAAAAATACCCACCAGATGTGTAGCAATCTGTGATCTGCCGGCTGCAGTGAGGTTTCTTTATCACTGCTGTTCCAGTTGCTCACTCACACCACTTTGCAAAGGAGGTAGCACACCACAACTACAAGAGCAAATCTGGTTGGTACTAGAAGATGAGAAATGAGGTATAAACATCTTGTAACTGATAATAACTGAATTAACAACCTGGACATTTTTTTTTTCTGAAGGGGCCCTTATAGGGTCACTCTCCTCACCTAAAAGGAAGTGAGCCAATCTTATTAATCAAGGAAACAAGATTGCAACAAGACAATTAAAGTTGGTAATGCATAGCTAGCAGCGTGTCAGAAAGGTTCTGTCCAGTTGTACTTTACCTGAAGAATGACTCTCATGAGAAATGCATCTGACAAGGTCTTTGAAGTAGGTGTCAAGGAGGGTAATAAAGGTTGGGGTTTGTTGAGCCCATGGCAAAGGGGATTTTGAACCTATTTGTTGATTAAAAGAAATTAAATGAGGTTTTATCTTTAAATTCAGTGAATTACATAATTGTAATTGGAAAAAATTGTATATGCAAAACTAAGCATGGGAAATGGAAAGTACATTTTTACCTTAATCTTTTTAACTATTTGATTGTATAAAAAATATCTGGCTATGACTATATATTGGATTGGCTCTCTCAGCCCCTTGTTCTGCAGACTGGCACATGTGCATGACATGGTTTATGTGAATATTTCTGTTGACTTCAGTAGGATCATTTCTGTCCATGACTATATGCAAGATTGAGGCCACAGGGGCATATTCTTAATTTTAATAATGACTTGGAACATAATCCACTGCAAATTACAATGAAGTAAACAAGCTTTTTAAAAAGTTCCTTCTGAATGGATGTACTCTAACAGGGTTTACAGCCTTGCTGGGTAGGTACACCAAATGACTCTTAAGTAACCCACTATTTTAGATGGTGAAGAATATTAGAAATTAAGAAACTGGATTTCTTGCATGCTGTCCCTATTCAGAATCTAAAGATGGCCTGTGGGCAGAAATACACAGCTTCCAATCTCAAGTGAGACTCCCTTACACAGGAGGGTTATTTCACTCTTGCCTTTCCTCACATCACCTCTGAATCTTGGCACAGGATAACTACAGTTTTTAATGTAAGCTTAACACTGGAAGCTGGGGGGAGAGGGAGAAAGAATACCGGAAAAAAATCACTCTGTTTAGCTACCCATTACTCACCCCAAAGAGTGGGAACATCTATCACTCCTGAACTGGTGAACTCAATGGTATTTAAATCATATTTCATTGGCTGACACATTCTCCCTCTTTCTCTCTCTGTCATTTCATCAGCATGTCTATTGCTGTGACTCCCAACCAGGGTACCATGAGATTTTTTTTCAAGGGTGCCCCAGGGTACTGCACAATATTAGTACTGCTAGGTGTGCAAACACCCATACATGATTCACAAGATAAACCCGGAAATTTCAAATAGATATTCATAGCATCGAAAATATTCTGACCTGGTGTGGTCTTTCTGAGTTGCTGGTCCTAACTCTATAGTTGCTCTCTATTATTGTTCCATAGTCAAAAATAAGTGAAAGCTAAGAGTTGGTACTTTCTGGGGGATACCTTGAATCTAAAAAGGTTGAAAAACCACCAGTGTTTTGTCATTCTTTCCTCAATGCTTCAATTTTGCAAATGAAAGACACTAGTTCACCATCTATGCAAGGTCACTTAAGAGTTTATTTTTAAAGATGTAGATAGAATTATACTTTGCAGTTGCAAAGCCCTTTCTTTCCAACTAGCAGTCAGTGTTTAAGAAAAAATCAGTGAAGATGCACAACACTCCTGTGAGGGGGATAAGTAATTTCAGTTGAGGACACAGACACAGAAGTTGAGACTTGTTCAAAATGAGGCAATAAGCCAATGGTAGTTTCAGGAAAAGAGCCCAGTCATTGGTCTCTTGCTTCCTTGCACTAGTAGAGAACTCTGACTCCTCTTAAAAACAGTTTGATGATTTCATTACTTAATGTTAGTGAGTGATGACTTAGGCCAACTTCTGTTCTGACGGGAAAAATAGTGAAAATGGGTTAACATTCTCATCTCTGTCTAATCACCCTTCGCGGGATCTTTGAAAGTGCTCTGTGCTGACTTTGGTCTGCATCAGAATTAATGCAAGTCTTAACTTTGACGGATGTTGGAGAAGGGTCAGATCAATACTGACAGCTTCTGAGAATTCCACCTGAGTTTTAACTTGCTTTCACAGAAATATCAGCAATAGCAAAAACAGGCTTTAGGATTGCAGCACCCTGAAAGTTCACCAAGAAAATTAAATGAGCATTTCAAATTGTATTGATTACCTTGAGAAAGCAATTAAAATGCTGTTTCACAAATCTGACATGGCTAAGAAAGCTGATGTTTGTTTAATTCAGATTGTGCTCTGAAAAAGTATCACTTTAAAGGAAGAGATTTCACAATTTCAGACACTACTTCTGAAACCGACTTCTCCAGGCTGATAGTAATAAAGTTTTCTGGTGCTGTTGGGGGCTCTAGAGCATCAAATTGAGACTGTAGTAATTCAGACGGCATAAAATGTCCTTTCCTCTTCTCCAGGCGTTTAGCGATGAGTTCCTTTGGTCCATCCAAATGAATAAAGAGGATCTTCCCTGCAGCAGTTTCTTTTTGTTTTTCTAACTCATCGTTTTTAGAATATGCTGCCTCTGTTCCACTTATTAATATGCGCCTATACATTTTCTTCAGAGCAGAGCAGGCCAGAATGGCATTTTGTCCAGATGACTCTTCCCTACCAAGAGAAGACAACAGTGAGCAGTACTTTAACAAAAACATCATGCCCATACTTGGTGTAGTCAAAACTGCTGGACTGGCCTCAAGAAGCAATGGGTAGGCAAACCAATACATCTTTGCATAGAACAGCTCTAGGGATCGCTCGGATCAAATTTGAAATACTTTTTCTTGTGTTGTTGTTGTTGTTTGAAAAACAAGATTTAAAAAATATATATTTAATCCTGATAGGGATCATCTCCAGCTTCTGGAGCCTACCTAATGGCCACCATCCTTCCAAAAGGACTGTCATCAATCCTATTCCTTAAGTGCTCAACAAGAAAGCTATTGAATAGCTTGAGGCTAACTGCAAATGTTTGTTTGGATCGTAAGTCTATACTGAACAGTACATAGTTTTATTTTTTTTAAATGTACATGCCCGCAAAATGCCAAAACCTGTTTTTGAAGGCACCAAACTAAATAGTTTGCCTTAACCACACTGCTACAGCTAACATTACTGGGAAAGTTGCATGTATCCTCACTCATCAGTCTTCCAAGTTGCTCAAGGAATTAAAAGCTTCCTAAAAGTGCCAGTCATATTGGCAATCACAAACTCAACCTTCAAGTCAGCAAACAGGTGACTGAAATATCTGCTCAGGTGAAAGTAAACACACATTCTGCAGTCAAGTTGTGATGCAATTATAGATAATAGTAAGTGAATGTGACTACTCTCAATGTATATATGTTCTGTTAAATTTGGGTTGCAGTTACAGGTCCTGATTTCCCAAGAGGATAAAAAGATGCGGTACCTCACTTTCACCTCTGCAAGACCATTCCAGCTTCATTTATAAGTTCTTTGAATTCAGACTGTGCAAAAGGTACAGTCAAACAACCTCTTCTGTAAATTAGCTTGGATCCATTCAAGCTTCTCAGTGGCCCCAGCTGGAGGCCCGCCAGAGGGCAAACAAGGATCATATTCCAAGATAAAAGAAATCGAGTCAAATTCCACAGTACTTAAAATTGGTCAGTTTGCTCCAACAAGGCAGAACCACTTACTGCTTAGAGCCAAATACTGACGACTGTACAAAACCACAGGAAAGAGGATTTTTTTTGAGGAGTGAGAGAGAAAACCTACCTATACCAGGACAAGGAGTTCTTGTAGAGGAACACCTATTGCTAGTGTAAGCAGTACAGTCCCAGCTCAGTGATGGGATTTTTGGCCACTGTTTTTAAAAAGTTTCTCATTGTTCAGGGATGCAGAAAAAGCTACCACTGAGCACTGCCCAACAGTACATAGAGAGAATAGTTTCTCTGCAGGCTTTTTATGGCAGTTTCCCAGCTTTGAAGTCCTTTTGAACCTCTGCTGTAACATTTGGTCCTTAATTATTAAAAAGGCAGTCAGCTGCTGTAATATGGGAAGCACAGTGAAAGAACAGCTTGCCCAGGGACAATAATGCCTTTGGCTTATTAAAAATCTTACTTCAGGTTGCTGATGACTTTGGGCAATTATGACACTGTGTACAAAAAAACACTTTGTTTTTTTGGCATACATATGTGCAGGAGAAAAAATTGATTCAGTTGGAAAGCTACTTACTCAAGAGAAATCTACTAGAGCTCAAGAATAGAAAAATCCCTGCAGATATGTTATTTGAGCTAACAATGGTATCTGAGTTAACCCTGCTTTTGGAGACAACAGTTACCAGCAACCCACTTTGCAGAATTGATTATAAGTGTAATGTTGCAGAGTTCTTTAGAATAAATGTATTTTTGTGACTATAAGTTTCAAATGGCCCACAGGGAAGTGACTATCTTGATGAAGCTTTCTGTCATGGTTATTTATTTTTTTTAAACTCGGATACTGGGATCAAAGAAGTGCTACTACCTCTCTGGCACCCTTAGAGTATCCAAAGTAAAGGGACTGTTGTTGGTTCTGTTCCCCCTCCTTCTTCGATTCACGGTGTGAGTAAAAACAGGGGCAAGGAGTATCACAGAAATGTTTTTGTGACTAGAAAAGCATGTTGGGATCAGTTACAGTTGCGACCATCTGTGCTGTTTAAAAATTTCTATGGCTTATATTCAGTAGGCAAGTAGCCAATATGGACCCTATTCCTTGCATATCTGCAAGGTTTAACAACAGCTGTGTCCACTGCAGGAAGTCACAAAGGATAAAAGTAATGAAAACACTTAAGTGACTTCAGAGGTTCAATTCCATGCTCAGAAATGACCTGGGCTTCCAATGACAGAAAATCAATGGAACCTAATTTCCAAAGTCACTGCAGCATTTCAGAATTTTTTGCCCCCAATTAATACAGTCTGTTTTCTGTGGGTGCATCCATTAGGCATAACTGATGTCAGGTTTGTTAGTGAATCAACCCCTAGAAATGTCAAGTTCTTGTATGCAGGGCAAAGAAAGAACTAGTTCCCAAACAGTTCTATCAACAGTGGTACTCTTTAGAGGCCAGTTTTACTATGACAGTAACTATTAAAGCATCTCACAGAATATAGAATAGTTTTATTAACTGTGTAATATGATTACAAGGCTAAATACGCCTGTCTCCCAGAATGCCGTGGAAAAAGAAAACATCCTTGCATTTGTCTTGGGCCAATCATCATTACAGTGCATCCTTATTGTAAGTGAGTTTCTCTTACCTCATTAATATATCATGTAATTTGCAAAGCCATGGGATCCTGTCCTAAAAACAAAACAAGTTAACTTAAGTATTCTCTGAAGTTACTTAAAATAGTTGCTTCTACTATCCATGTAGCAGTTAGATTCCAACAGAAACCTGTTAGATCTCTTTCAGTTTCTTTTTAGTTGTGATAACACAAATAGGCCACTTTTCTTCTTTCTGCAGCCAAATCAACAAACTGACCCAGTACCATTTCTACATCCAAGACCAACCTTTTCTCATTTCATTCACAAAATCCAAAAGCACATCTCAGTTACATAAACTTCCTTTGACAGAACATAGTACCAGAACAGAGTGAATTTACCAGCAAATGAATAGGAATTCTTAACACTTGAAAACACAATAAATTAAAATACCACTCTACATCATTTTAGTTCCAGGCCTTTGATTGCCAAGGTATGTATATATATTTAATGGACAGCTTATCTACAAAATCTGTTAATGTAAAGCTATTTGCGATATAGTAAAGCAACTAAAACATAAATACCAAGCAGACCGATCCCTTGAGTGGGGTGACAAATCAGGGCAACCACCCTGGGCCCTGAGCTTTAGGGGGCCCTGCGATCAGTGCTGTACAGGCCCCGCCAAAGGTGCCACCACTCCACGTGGTCACCGTGCACCACCGCCTTCACGCTCTGGCTGCTCGCCACTCCTGCACAGGCTGATATGCGCTGGGCCCCACACACCCCCAGGGTCGGCTCTGATACCAAATATACAGTTACTAAGCAATTTTAATTCTACACGCAAACTTATGCATGTGCATGCACATGCATGAATTAAAGTTGCTTAGTAATTGTATACCTTGGTATTTATCTGTCAATTGCTTATAGAGCATGTGTGTGCATGTGTATATACATATATGTATACATACATACATACAGATACATTTCTACATATCTACACACACATATACCTATTAGTAATTCTACCTCTATCTATATGAACCTATACTACATTCTCCAAGGGACCCCTGCTTTATTCAGTATATATTAAGAGTGTACCAAATAAAGTTTTCCAGTCTCACTCCCCTTGCCTCTATATCCAGAAATACTATCGTTGTGTGAAAGTTGGAGGAGTGAGCTTTTATCTACTTTGATGGCTTTCATTACTTTGAATTGCATGTGAAGGGTGGCCAGAAAAGGTTGATGGAAATGATCTTTATTATTCCAAACGTATGTATTATTTGGTTTGACATAATAGTTTGTGAACCTTAGACAAAGAACAAGAAATTTTGTTCTCTACTTATCTCATAAATTGAGCAGCTAAGTCTGTTTTAACAGGGGTGTTTTTGCATCCTCACCTCTCCCACCTTTTTATTCTCTTAACACATTAGTATTCATGTGTCATGCTTTGGATCAGGTATACGCAAGGCTTTCAGGAACTGCCCTACGGTATCTGAAACAGACTTAAATTCACTTCTCTGTGATAATTAACTTACATCATATTTATGTCAGTGGCAATCAGAACTAAACTCAGTTGTTGCCATGTTTCTACAGCACCTTTGCTCAGTGAAGGGGTACCCTCTAACGACAGGTTCACTTGGCTTAAATAAGCTTGGCAAATACAATAAAAATGATCAATTAGCTGCTTAATATCATCCAATTTAAGCTTTAAGTTTGCTGAAGCTTTTGTCATAACTGCTCAGCATTAAATGGATGCTCAAGCTTCACCTTTCTGTCTAGGAAATGTTGGACAAGTGTTAATAAATGAAGGCATGGAAGAGTAAGGGGAGCTACCCTCTTCACTGCAAAACCTCTTCCTGCCTATACTTTTTCAAGTAGGCCTCCATAATTTCACAACACCCGTATCTACGGCACTTGCGTGGCATCATGTACCAGTGCATAATGTCTTAAACTTCTCTGTTCAGCATTTTGCTCTATTGCTCTTTAAACTAGCTGTCTCTAGATGCTAACTCAAATGAACTCCCCAGGTTTAAATAGAGATTAGTTTTAAACAAACATGTAGAAACTTTCTAATCTCTCAATTTCCCTTGAAGGGTATCCCAATTCAGCCTGTCGAGTAATGAAGATAGTTCCTGGCTATTGCAGGAACTGACTGCAGTTTTGGGGCAAGAGGGGGCTTCCATAAAAGATCTCAGATTATTGTAATTTCCTAAACTTTTCAGTTACCCATTCCATATATGCTAACCATACTGAAGATCTATTTTAGTTTAATTATTCTGCTACTGAAAAGTCTTCTGCTGCATGATTTTTCTGTTCAACTGGGCAATAAGATGAAGCAACACGCTGGCTAACACATTTGGTGAACACTAAGCTGTGAGGAAGCCTAGAATGTTGAAAGATTAACAAATGCTTTAAATTAAAATAAAATTAAGCTTGTTAATCTGTTCATGTGGTGTGGACAGACCTGGAGTAGAGAACCCAGTCTAAGAAACAGTACATAAAATAAAGGTTTAAGGAGCAATTATTTTAGCCACTGGTAGGCTGTTGAAGTGGACTTCCAAGGGCGTTAACAGTGTATTAATATTAATGTGTGTAATTAAGCAAAGCTGTCTGATGATACGGGATATGGCCCAGTGCCCAGATTGTGCATGATGATGCAGGTGGACAGACCCTTTCTGAGTCCTGTGGAGATCTGTATCTGTGCAGGGGCCTAACCTGGTGACTCAGTGTACAGGCAGAAGTGTAAAAGTCTGTGAATATTTGGTTTGTTTGACAGTTGTCAAATGTTTTGGGTTTTTTTAGGTAGAAGCAGGAAGTATGAATTGTTATTCATACCACCTCTCTTCAGATGTCCCCAGACTGGGGAGCGTGGTTTGTTTGCATGGAAAAATGCTTACTCTTCTATGGGACAGAAAAGCATTCATCATTTAGACTGGAGATGGCACAAACATCTGAAAACTGGGTATTTTTCTCAGAAAATACAAATATTTTTAAACAGGAAAGACAGCCAAGTTACTTATTCTGCATTGAACACTGCCACTCTTTTACCTAGTACTCCTTTCCCCACAAAAAGATTTAGTTGTCTTGTTGAAGGAGGGTTTGATAAGCACTCTAGGAAGTCCCACAGCCTGTGGCTATATGCATACGGCAGCCCCCTGGAGTTCTCTGGGATACATCCACAACCCCTCAGCTTTGCTAACGATTACACCAGCCTTGACTCCCCTCTATTATTCTCCAATTGCACTGTTCAAATCCTTTCTAGAAACCCGCTTTTGCCATCAAATCTGAGATAGGAAGGAAAAGTTAATGGTGGGACTGAAGTCAATACTTTGATGGGAGCAAAGTTTGGCCAATTCTTTCTTGAGTGCTTTTTAAAATCCCACCCAAATCCAATAACATAACCATCAAAATGTTTTCATCTCTTACTGACAGCCTGATGCTGTTGTCACATTGACCTTCCTTTTTTATTCTCCACCCTATCTCTCTCTCTCTCTTTATATTATCCTGAGTTGACATATACACTCTCTGGATCAAAGGGCATGCCTTTACTTTTTATGCGGCACCACACATACTGGGGAGGGATATTTTATAAGTAATAGTTTACAAGTGGGGAAAAAAGAATCCTCCCCCTCATCCCTAACAAGGAGCCCTGCAAACTCATTCAGAGCACAATTCACTGTCACATGATTTCTCAAGGATTAGAAAGGTAAACATGTTGACATCTTTGCCTTTAGGATTATATATAACTACCTGGTCATTTAGTGGAATCCCTTCTGCCATTTTCTTTTTATTCTCTGGAGGATGATAGTCATCACCATCATAGAATTTCCAGCCCAGCTAAGAAAAAAAAATAATTATGCATCTCTCTCTCAGTATCCCAGTATTTTATCAACAAAGCATCCCAACACATACAGTCATTGGATGCCTGAAGGCCTCTTGCACCACAACATGAGTCATCTTCTCTAGAATGATATTGGCCATAAAAGCTAGGTATCATAACAAAGAAGAATAACAAGTTAATCCACCTGCTTGCTTTGTAAGTCTAAGTCATGTTACATTACGCCATGGCTTCTCCTATATACACCTGATTTGTGAGGAGATGGAATAAATGATTTGCAACTGGGTATTATTTAACATATCACAAAGTTTATAACTCAACAATGACTTGCTAGAAGAGAACAGAAATGCTATTTAAAGCAAAATAGCTGTCCTACAATTGACAAAATAACATAAAGCCATACCTTCTCTGCCAGATGTGACCCCACCGTGGTCCTGTAAGAGAACACAGGGAAAATGTACTTAAACATGACTTCCTAGTGTTTAGTTAGTCTTAAAAAAGGAAAGCGTTGTCTTTCTTTCTGGGAATGGAACGGCTAAAAATGTAGAAATTGCTACAGTACATCCCAACAATGGTCTGTTTCATCTCTTATTCAGCCACTAACAATTGCTACTAACCACCTGCCCTAGTAATTCTGATGTTTCTTATGCATAAATCATAACACAATACTCTTGGTATTGGGTGAATGTTCATGTATACTACAGAAATAAATACAATCTACTTTAAGGACTTTAAACTGAAGAGGACTGTAAACAAAAAGACAGTAAACTGAAAATCGTCCTCACATTTTGTTCCTTCTATTCCCCGGCATGTTACTGTACACCAGTGAAACTTAAAAAACAAAGCAAAAAAAACCAACCGTAGTCACTTAGTGAATGCTTCTACATATGCACATTTACTGCACAGTAACCAAAATTACTGCACAGTACAGGTGTGCGTCTACATGTGCATGCCTGTTCTGTATAGTAAATATGACAACTTACGCTGACTTGAGCGTAAATTTGATACCCACATCATGCAGGTATCAAATTTATGCCTGATTAGTTACTGTGTGGTAACGCACATGTAGACACCTTACTGCGCAGTAACAGCGTGTGTGGTCTGACCTGGGGCTAACTTTAGTCTGAAGTCAGTCCACACACAGTGTTAAGTCACTGTAACACCTGCATGTGTAGATGCTGGCCTATTCTTGCTTCCTGCACAGTAGACACACCCACTATGTAGGAAGGAGAAGAAAGGAGAGAAGAGAATAGCAGTTAATCATCTGCGAGAGCAAATCAGAAATTCACTTAGGAATCTGGTCTGGTAAAATTCTAAAGGATAATGATATTCAAAATGGCATCATCTAGCAATGTCATCTGGATACAAATAAAGTACTTAAAAACCCTGAGAAGTTGAAAACGTACTAACTCACAGGCTTTATTTGCTCCTGAATTTTAGCAAAATATAGTATATAAGCAAGCAAAAATAGCATAAAACTAAGCATTCTGTGGCTCAAAGGTAGATTGCTGAATGCTTCATTTGAAAATCCAAGTACAGTAATCACTCTTGAACTCACCCTACATTACTGATTGAATATTTTAATACATCATTTTAAGGTGTTTTCTTAAGGTATGCGGTAATTACCGGTAATGTATACCTGTAAGGGGTAAGGCTATATTAAAAATAGTAGAGAACAGGAAGCAGTACAGAATGACTGTGTGGTTTCTACTATTTAGATATGTTTTTCTAATGTTAGTTGGTTTTTTTACTTAAGTATTTATTTATTTTCCAAATTGCCAGAGACAAAAGGAGGAAGGAGTTGGGTTGCAGTGACTCATTGAAAATTCTCTAAATTGTTCTGACCATACAAATATATGGGAAGGATACAGAGTAACAATATATTCAGCAGCATTCCTGATAGCTGGTCCAGAACTAAACCCCATGCATCATGCCTAGACCCTGATTTCAGTTATCAAGTCCCCTTATGACTGAGAAGTGTTACTGAGGCAGTAGTCATGCTCCCTGCCTGGCACACAAGAGAACGCTGAGATTGCCATTCTGTCAGGCACCTAATGATTCATCTCAACTGAAAAGTGCAAGCAAATTGATATGAGACTTAGCTAACACATACTGTCTAGGCCTAATGGGATCTAAACTTGATTTTCTTTTCCTGCTGTAAATGTTGGCTTCCAATTTTGGTTTGATTTTAGCTAACTGTATTTGATTTAAAAAAATACATAGTTCAGGCTAAGTACTGGATTTCTCTTTTATTTCCAGAATTTAATAATGTAACAAACTCCCTAGGTCTTTTGGACAGGACATTATTTATACCTGTACAGTGCCTGGCACAGTTTGGAAACATACGATCTGAAATACTTAAGTTTTCAATTTTGAAACCGCACAACCCTATCATTCCAAACATTACAAAGTGTGAAATAAGAATATTAATCAGTATTTCAGATTCTTAGCATGTATTATACAGTAAGATTAGAAGCAAGAGGCTGTGGTAATACTTAGAAACTCACAGACACTTGCTTTTCTTCAAAAGCAGCAGGCTATATCAGGCTTTTAAAAGCATTTCACCTACAATCAGCTGCTTTTAACTTTTACATCAACTGATATTGCAGCATGGAAAGAAATAATCCATCTTGACTGAGATGACACATGAGGAGTCTCATCTTTTACGATTTGTCATTATATCCACAACAAATTTGGATTATTCACTGGTTAAGTGCCAACTATATTTCTTTTACCAATGCTGTGAAATGTACAAATCCATTGTAAATACAGTCGTAAAAATGACTTGAGAGTATAATTAGGAATCCTGCAGTGAAACAGGGCAAGAAAAAATGTAGACTGAAAAATCAGAAAACCCTTCCTAGGGGAAAGAATGAGACAATGGAACAACCACTTAAACAAAGTGGTCCCGATCCAGCACTGAACTGGTCTTAATTGGGCACTTCTAAGAAGATGAATGATGTCAAGTGGAACCAGGATCATTCCTATCTGGGTGGTTTGCCAGAGAGGAGGAGCAGGAGAGCTGGTTGCTTGTACAGCAGAGTCCTGCATCTCCATGCAGCTGGAGCTCCTCTGTGGACCTGCACATCTGACTAGAGAAGCAAAATAAAAAGATTAAAAAATAAATAAAAATAAATAAGATATAAAAAAAGAAAAATGAAAAGCGAAAATGAAAAGTAAAAATGAATGCAAAATGAAAAATGAAAAGCGAAAATAAACGTGAAAAATGAAAAGTGAAAATTATTTTTGCTTTTCATTGTTCACTTTCTCTACGTTTTTCATTTTCTCTTTTCACATATGAAAAGCAAAAATAAAAGTGAAAAGAGAAAATGAAAAATGAAAAGAGAAAGTGAACAATGAAAGGCAAAAATAAAAATGGAAAATGAAAATAGATAAAAATGAAAAAAAATCGAAAAAGTAAAATAAAAAGTAAATGCAAAAATGACAAATCAAGAAGAAAAAGAAACACACACTAAAACATGAAAAATAAAATGAAAAATGCAAAAACAAAAAAGGTGGGGGGGAGATGCACGAGGAAATGAAGCGGCAGTAAAGGGGCAGCAGAGGCCCGGCCGGGCGGGGGAGGAGCCGGCGGGGGGGCCGAGCCCCCGCACCGCGGACACTGGCACCGCCCCGGGCGGGTGCCCCCCCCCGCCGGCCCCTGGGCGCCCCCGCCCGCCGCGCCACTGCCGCCAGCTCCCTGCTCCCCGCCGGCCCGGCCCGGCCCTGCCCCTGGGAGCGGCCTCTGCCCCCGCAGCCACCTGCGGCGCCCGCCCCGGCCCGTCGCCTCCTCCTGCTCGGAGGGGGCCTGAAGAGCGGGTCGTGGCTTATGGGGAGAGCAGAGCAGGAGGGTTTGGCCTGCAAACGCAGGAGCCCCTGCCCCTTCACTCCGCCTCCCTGCTGGCAGGCCTGGGCTCTGAGGGGTAAAACAAGCTCCTGCAGGACAGGCAGGAGGTGTTGGGAGCTCTTGCTGTAAAACCTGTTGAGGTGTGCTCCAGCTTCAAACCAAGCCCTCATTTTGGTCCTTCAGACTGGCCATTGTCAAGCAAGGGGCAGCTTAGGCACCCTGAGGTGTCGTGGGAGCCCTTGAAGGGTGCCCCAGGCAGTGTGAGGAGAGAAGCAGATAAGGGCAGGCTCAGGCTCTCCCTGCCTGGCTGCTCCCCCCTGCCTGACTCCCTCCGCAAGGCAGCAAGCACTGTAATAAGCGCATTCGACTTTTAAATGTGTTTCTCCGTTCACAGAAGGTAAGGGGGACGGGGGGCTGCAGTCTTAAAAAGTCAGAGCTGCGGCTTCAAGCATATTTATCAACAGGGCCCTTCTGTGTTCCAGCCTCTGTCTGCAGTGGGGCTCTCTTCAGGCAAGCCTCTCAGACAAGACGATGGAGAGCCCTGTGATTTTATGTCCAGCCTCCTGTCTTCCTGACACTTCATTCATCTAACTACACAATTGCCAGGCACTGCTAATGATGTGTGTCACCAATGGTCTCACAATGTCTAGCCACCTTGCAACTTGGTACTGATGCAGTTACCATGTTTGGAGCCTTACCTCTGTTATCACACCATGTTATTGCAGTTTCTTAACCCCTTCATACACCAGTTTCTTAATCCCCTAGTACACCAGCCTTGTATGGCATGTCCAGACAAGTGCAGTCATGCGGTATGTGGTGCTGGAAATGTTTGCAGCAACGTGTGTACTGTCCAAGCATGCACTGTGCCGGCGGGGGTTTTCTGCAGGTTTTTTTGCCCCCTGGATATCCAGGGGTAAAAAAAAACCCGCAGGAAAAAAAAAACGGGGCAACACACACTTGGCCAGTGCATGCTGCTGAAAAGTAGCCGGGCCACCAGGAGCTGCGTTGCGGCTGCTGACTAGGCTCCATGTGGCTGCAGCCCTGGGAGAACCCCAGGTAAGCCTGCTGGGGCCAGCCCAGCGCTAGCCCCAGCCTCCCCTACCTGTGGCACAGGTTCCCTGAGGACAAGTAACGGTGGTGCAAGGTGCGTCACTGCTACTTGTCCCTGGGGAACCAAACGTCCACGCATGTCTGGATGGGCCCACATAGGCTGCATGACTAACTGCATGTCTTAGATTGTATCAACACGTGAACTCTGTTCCATGTAGCTACCATACACAGGGTCCTACGTTCTCTTCAGCCTCTACAAAACCATGTAAATAACTAGGACTTTTAACATTCATTAATAAAGTTATAGATCTGAACATATCATAGGGGTTTTTTCATGGGGGCGGGGGTGTTGACTGTTTTACAGTAGCATGTAGGGGATCTCAAGTAAAACTGAGACCCCATTTTGCAGGCACTTTATAAACACTGGGTCCCGTTCCTAAGTAGGTTGCAATCTAAGCAGGGGGGACCTGGTGGCTGCCTATAAGTATATAAGGAATATACATCAGGATCCGGGGACACGCCTGTTCTCCAGAGCGTCCCATGGGATGACAAGGTCAAACAGTCACAAACTTCTCGAAGACTGTTTCAGGCTGGACATAAGGAAGAACTTCTTTATAGTCCGAGCCCCCAAGGCCTGGAACAGGCTGCCAGAGGTGGTGCAAGCACCTACTCTGGATTCCCTTAAGAGTTAATTGGACATTTATCTTGCTGGGATCCTGTGACCCTAGCTGACTTCCTGCCCCTGGGGCAGGGGGCTGGACTTGATGATCTTCTGAGGTCCCTTCCAGCCCTAATGTCTATGAAATCTATAAACAGACAGGAAACAAAAGGCTACGGGGAAAGCAATAAAACATCCAGAGGAGCAACGTAATGATTTGTAAATGTAATGCCAATTCCACATTTTTCCCTATTTCATTTTTAATTAGTAGCGGGTTTATTAGGAAGAGAGAAAAAAAAGGAGGAGGGAAA
>NW_005842028.1:2001659-2017035 GCF_000455745.1 Alligator sinensis | reverse complement strand
AGGGAAAGGTGATGAGTGAGGATGAGGTGAAGACACTGTGCAGGGAAAGGGGACAATTGGAGGAAAGAGCCAATTAGCAGAGGATAAGAACGTCCAGAAAAAAGAATCAGAAAAAGTGATCAGATACTGATGTCACTGGTGTATGACAGCCATGTTTCAGATGCCTGCCAGCTGAATCATGCTGTTAATTTTGTTGCCTTTAAGACAATAACAGCAATCAGCAATGGATAGATAGCAATAGCATGCTTTTTAGGTTAGATATCCTGAGTTATCTATTAATAAGCAAAAAGGTTGTTGGACCTTATTAATAAAATGCCCCTCTTACAGTCATGGTTATTTGACCTTAAGCAATTGATTTCTTAATATTTTAACAAATCATTGCTTTAAAATTATCATGCATTTTAGCAGTGTATTTTAAATAAAAATGCCTCTCAAGTATGCTATATATACAAGTAGAATGTGAAATAATAAAAGGAATATCTTTTAGATGGTTATTAATAATAATAATAATAATAATAATAGGACAGTTGTTTTGAATTTGTTATTGATATTGATCCACTCAGGATAGTTTGCAGCATATCAGAATAGATATGGGGAGATGTTTTAAACCTCTTCATTCCAGAAGCTGGATGATGTCATTTTAAACGTATTACAAGACCATTACTATATCAAATGTAATGTATAGAAGTGGGAAGACAAGTTTCTGCTTTTTTTGTTTTTTGTTTTTTTGCATTACACAATGAGGCCCCAGCTGTAGTTGTCTTTTGGGCACTGTTGGGCATGTCTACACATGCAGTTAATGGGTGCCTATACATAAGTAGGGAGGCTGCTCTGATGTGCTGTAATTCCAGCACATCAGAGCAGATTCGATTAATCAAGTCTGCTGGAGCATGACAATTACTGTGCTCCAGCAGCCTCCCGTGTCTCATGTAGCAGCATCCCTGCACTTCAAAATGGCAGCGGGGGTGCTTTATCTAAAGCTCATTCGACAAGCTGTAGATTTCATAGATTTCATAGACATTAGGGCTGGAAGGGACCTCGGAAGATAATCAAGTCCAGCCCCCTGCCCCAAGGGCAGGAAGTCAGCTGGGGTCATAGGATCCCAGCAAGATAAGCATCCAATTTTCTCTTGAAGGCGTTCAAAGTAGGTGCTTGAACCACCTCTGATGGCAGGTTATTGCAGACCTTGGGGGCTCGGACAGTAAAGAAATTCTTCCTCATGTTCAGCCTGAAACGGTCTTGCAGGAGTTTATAACTGTTAGACCTTGTTTCTCCCTTGGGGCGCTCTGGCGAACAAACGTTCCCCCAGATCCTGTTGGACACCCCTTATAAACTTATAGGTGGCCATCAGATTGCCCCTGAGTCTGTGCTTTTCCAGGCTGAAGAGTCCCATACCTCTCAGCCTGTCATCGTTAGGTCTGTTTTCCTGACCTCTGATCAGGCGTGTGGCTCTTCACTGGACTCTCTCAAGCTTCTCCACATCCTCTTTGAATTGTGGAGCCCAAAACTGGATACAGTACTCCATCTGCGGCTTCACCAAGGCCAAGTACAACAGGAGAATGACGTCCTGGGATTTGCTTGAGAAGCATCTATGGATGTGTGTCTGCCTGGCCTCGAACATCCGGTCATGTGCGGCCTTGGCCCGAGTAGCTGGTGGTGTTCGTCCAATGGTCTCCTGTATGCCGTTGAGTGGAAGTTTATTCCCAGAGCGGCCTCCCTCAATCTCACCTGCCACGACTTTGAATGTTATCCCAGTGGGGGGGCTGACCACTCGGGGTCCTTCTGCGGCGTGGAGTCCATCCAGCGATCGTCTGTGGGGCTCTACCTCCCCTACACCCCGGCCTCACGCCAACCCTCGGCGGATCACTAAGTCTTCCTGGCTGAAACTCCTGATATTGTTGTATTCTTGGGTACGGTAGCCCTAGCAGCCCTCTCCTGTCCTGAGTACTACCTCCCTAAGGGTGACTCGCTGAGTTAGCTTTGGGTTGCCTGCAATCTCTAACCCCGATCCTGAGACCAATTCTCTTCAGGGCACAACACCTGACCCATGCCCCAAAACAAAGGTGGTGCACAATGAGAGCCCCGATGCAGCTATCCAGCCAGAGTCACCTGGCCCTACTCCTCAACCCCTACAAAAGAGGGAAACACAAAGAATACGCACAAAAAAAACACTACTATGTCGCGGGGAACCTGTTTGGTCCCCTCCCTGGTCCTTAATCCAGGGGTAATGAGCACCTTACTCCCTACGGACCTGCAAAGGGTTAAACCCTACGTGTGGCCTGGGTAGCCCGTGGCTTCTCGCCTGGGTCGTCTTCCCCTTTACTCATCCCTCTGAGGGTTGTGGCACTGCTCCTTTTCTCTCCTATTAGGGACGTCTCTCTTCTCGTGTCTCGCAGCACCTCCATGGTCGCCTGGCTGTTTCTTGTATCCAGGGTCGGCAACCAGCCTCTTACTGCCTTGCTTCACAGCCCTTCTCGCTGCTCCCGCCTAGTGCCTCCTGGAGGGAGAGTCTCCTCTGCTTCCCAGTTGCCCTCGACGATCCCACCTGTTATAGCGTAGAGAGCCTCATCCGGCTCTCCTGTTACTCCAACGCTGCTGCCTCTGCCAGTGTCAGGAGCCTCTGTCTTACCGGCGAGCTGTCCTCCACTGGAGCAGAGAGCCCCTGCCGGCTCTCTCTCTCAGAGAGAGTCCCAGGCGGCGTCCAGTGTTGGCGCCTTCCCTGGCTCTCCTCCCCCCCACGGTGGTTTCTTTTATCCCTGCCGGCCGATGACTACCGATGATGTCACCGGCTGGCTTTAGCCACATGAAGGCACAGCTCATGACCTGCGCAGGTTCCTTCCCTCGTTCCAGCTGCGCTGCAGATCCTGTTGCGGGTAAGTGTTTTTCTTTTGTTTTTACTTTCTTTTTTCTGTCTGGTTCTCATCCCCGGGAGTCCCCTTTTATGGTTTGGGGTCCTTTCCCCCGCTCTCCCCTGGGACAGGATGCAAGCCAGTATTTTGCTCACTTTACTAGCTGCAGCATCACATTGATGGCTCATGTTCATCTTGTAGTCAATCATGGCCCCCAAGTCCCTTTCATCCATAGTGCTAGCCAGCATAGCACTGCTGAGCCTATAAGGATGCTGCAGGGTTTTTCCTCCCAAGGTAGAGAACCTTGCATTTTCTGGTGTTAAACACCATCAGGTTCTCATCCGCCCATTTCCTGAGTCTGTTGAGGTCAGCCTGGATCACCCTCCTGTTCTCAGGTGTGGATGCTTTACCCCAAAGTTTGGTATCATCAGTAAACTTGGCCAGTCCGCTTCTGACACCAATGTCCACATCATTATTGAAGATGTTGAACAATACAGGTCCAAGGACAACCCCTTGAGGGACCCCACTGGTCACAGCGCACCACAACAATTGACTTCTGTCAACCATCACCCTCTGGGTCCAACCATGGAGTCAATTCCCCAGCCAGCAGATCATGGTGAACCCGAGGCCGCAGTTGGCCAGTTTTGCCAAGAGGTGATCATGGGATACCAGATCGAAGGCTTTTTTAAGGTCAAGATATATGACATCAATCTCCTCTTCCTTGTCCAGGTGATAGGTCACCTGGTCATAAAAGGAAATAAGATTGGTCAAGCAAGACCTACCCACAACAAAACCATGCTGGCTATCCCTCAGGATGTTGCCATTGGCCAGTCTGTTAAGAATGGTCTCTTTGATAATCTTTTCTAAGACCTTCCCCGGGATAGAGGTCAGGCTGATGGGCCTGTAGTTTGCCAGATCCACTTTCCTCCCTTTCTTGAAGATAGGCACCACATTGGCCTTCTTCCAGTCTTCAGGCACTTCACCAGAGCGCCAGGAGTTCTTGAAGATCTGTGCCAGGGGCTGAGCTATGATGCTAGCCAGCTCCTTGAGTACCCTGGGGTGCAGATTGTCGGGGCCGGCTGACTTGAAGGTGTCCAGCCTCTCAAGGTCTTCCTTCATGAGGTCAGCACTGATGGAGGGCAAGGAATCTCCCTCACTTGGGCCTCCCTGTCCCGTGATGGGTGGAGGTGTCCAATGGGACTGGTGAAAGACTGACGCAAAATACCCATTTAGTAGGTTGGCTTTTTCCCGGGCGTCAGTTGTCAGTTGTCCTATATGGTTTCGCAGGGGTCCAATGTTGCCTTTGCTTTTCCTCCGTCTCCCCACATATCTAAAAACGATGAAGTACCCCTGCCATTTTGAAGCACGGGGATGTTGATACACAGGACTCTGGGTGCTTCAATTGATGTGGTTCTTGGACTGACTCTAATTAAAGTGCCTCCCCCCCCCCCACACACACTTCTGGAGCACAGGTGTAAACGCCTAATGTAACTGAACTTTCTGTGCAGAAAATTCAGGCACATTAAACTGTACCCAGGCACATGTCTGAAGATGTACCCATATCCAGAGCAAGCTGGCTCTGGATGGGAGCAGTTCAGTCCAGGGCTGCTCCTACCCTGCTTTGTCCTCCTTCAGCAGCCAGGAGGAGCTCCAGGCTCCCCTGGGTCCCAGTCCTGGGCTGGCAGGGGCACAGGTGGCAACATCAGATTGGCACAGGGCAGGAGGGTGGGTCAGGCCTGGGCTCCTGACCCCATCCTGAGGAGCTTGGAGTTCCCAGGGGCAGGCGGGGAGCTGTCCCCAGCTCCTTGCCTGCTCCCAGGAGCTCTGAGCTCTATGCAGCTTGAAGTTGCTCGGGCAGCAGGTGGGGAGCTTGTCCCAGATCCCTGCCCACCCCCAGGAACTCGGGGCTAACCTGTGCAATTTGCTCCCAGTCAGCCTTTACCTGTGCACTTTGTAGTACCTGTATCACGTGGTACTAGAAAATGGCGTATTACACTAATCTACTGCACATTAATTGCTGTGCACGTCTAGACAGTGATGCTTTACTGAACATTAGATTAGTCTAATGTGCAGTAAAGCATCTTTTGTAGACATGTTCATTGTGATGCAAATACTCACTGAAAGTTTGAATACTTATTCTTTTAACAGAGTTATTTTTAGGTTAGAAATATTAGACTGTCTGTTCTGTTCTTCATGGAAGATTGTAAAATTGGCTGTAAACCTGCTAAGTTCATGACATTATACATCACAAGGAAGAGAAACTAGGTTTAATTAAAGAGAATTTTTTTAAGTTGTTTCTATTCAGAATGGTGTAACTGTTTAGTTTTCCTGTTCATTCCTTGTTAAGAACTACTTTAACTTAAGTACCTATAAAGCTGTTGAAGGAAAAACTTCAAGGCTCAACATTCCAACTTTACAATGTGTGACTGAGAAAACTCTCAGTTCAGCAAAACACATCTCTAGATCTTACGAGAGAGACCTTCCTCTGAAATTAGAAATTTCAAATTTGGCAATCCTGATATTTAAATTAACAACAACCCCCGCCCCTCAAACTTTGAGAACTTTATGCCACATAAAGAAGCATAAAAGGGCATGATACGCCTGTGCACTACTTTATCTTTCCTGTGCAGGTTACCTTTAAGTGATATTTTGAGCAACTGGAACTAAAAGGTCTTACTCTAATCTAACCTTGACCACTTAATATTGTGAATTTGGGACAATACCAGTATATTATCAGTCATCCATTAATATTAAATTCTAGAATTTCTAAACACACATCATCACCGTGATGGCCCTCATCTAAGTTTTAGATGACCAGTCAAAAATCTAATAGTTAAATAAAAAACAAAGAAATGCCTGAACATCTTTTTTAGTAAATAGATTGTGACAGCTCTTTTGAGGTACCCGTTGTGCTCTACTGAATACAAATTATGCTTGCAATAACAGTAAGATAATACTAAAGAGCCTGAGTTTTCTTGGCACCTATTCAGTTCCTTGGCTGACTAAGTGTGGCAGAGGGAAATCTTTCACTTGGTTGAGGATTCTTGGGACAGCCAGATCTCACTAGTTATGAATTTCTCATGCTGGGAATATGCTCAACACTTGCTGTCACTTAGTCTGTATTTCAATGGGAGAATCAGAACTATTGTTCTCACCACTGGCTGTAATTTTTGCTTCTATCTTGTGATTTCCTTTTTCTAGTTTTCTCTTTCACCCTGATCTTAGAGACGCAATTAAATTCCAAGAGTAAGTTAGGTATTTACACTGAAAGTATGACACTGTTTTGTAACCAGGCCATTATAGTCTCATTGGTCTTCCTTAATGCAAACATGCATGAATTAGTCCTACACAGATTCTTCTCCCCCACCTCCACCCCAGAGGTCAACATTTTGTCAGTCACCACTTACATTTTACTGTTTCTCTGCGATTATATTTAGGACAATTGCTTGTATATGAAAGAGGAAAGACTGTCATGAGCATGTCCAAGTGTTGCTAGAGTGCAGCTCATGGAACAACATTCTCTTTCTCACCACACATCTTGGAGAAAGGAGGGCACAGACGTGGACAAGGAGGCTTCTACAGGAAATGCAGTTCTGAACGAGGTAGAGAAAGTATTGATCTGACTTGGACATGGTTGCCTTTCTGGTGCCATTCTTCCTAAGTATTCACTACATTTGGAGCAGGCACAACCCATGTTTAGAGTCAACCAGACAACTAACTGTCCACTAACCCTATTAAAAATTATGTGGTAAACAAGGTCGTATCCTTCATGGCCGTGTGTGCTTAAATCCTGGTGCCATTGAAGTCAATGGCAAATTTCTCATTGGTTTCAGTTATGTCAGGATTTTACCCTTTGTCTTTTCCATTCCCAAAGAAGAGATGTTTTCATGACATTTTCTCTGTTAAACACACACAGCACGGGTAAATTTTTATCTTATTTTATGTTAATTATTGGCATGTGCTTATCTTCTATAGGAAAGGAAGTTTGTGATGCACTATATCCAGTCAGTGTTGTGCTCTGTGCTTAGTGTATGTATCTCATAGAATCATAGAAAATTAAGGTTGGAAGGGACCACAGGAGGTCATCTAGTCCAACCCCATGCTCAAAGCAGGACCACCCCCTACTAGATCATCCCAGCCAAGGTTTCGTCTTCAAAACCTCCAAGGATTCCACAACCTCTCTGGGTAACTGTTCCAGTGTTTTACTACCCTCCTAATGAGAGAGTTTTTCCTAATATCTAACCTAAACTTCCCTTGCTGCAACTTGAAACCATTGCTCCTTGTTCTGTCATCTGCCACCACTGAGAACAGTCTAGCTCCATCCTCTTTGAAACCACCCTTCAGATAGTTGAAGGCTGATATTAAATTATCTCTCAGTCTTCTCTTCTTCAAACTAAGTAAGTCCAGTTCCCTCAGCATCTCCTCATAAGTCATGGACTCCTGCCCCCTAACCATTTTATTTGCCCTTTGCTGGATTCTCTCCAGTTTGTTTACATCCTTTCTGCAGTGGGGAGCTCAAAACTGGACACAGTACTCTAGGTATGCCCTCACTAGTGCTGAATATAGGGAAAGCCAGTTCCAAATAGAGGGGAATAATCTCTTCCCTTGATCTGCTGGCAACACTCCTACAATTCAGCCCAGTATGTCATTAGCTTTCTTCACAACAAGGGCACACTGTTGACTCCTATTCAGTTTATTGTCTACTGTAACCTGCTGGTCCTTTTCTACAGGGTTGCTGCTTAGTCAGTCAATCCCCATCCTGTACCAGTGCATGGGATTGTTCTGTCCTTTGCATTTGTCCTTATTGAATGTACCTGCCTGGCTTCGAACATCTTGTCCCAGGTGGTTTTGGTCTGGATGTATGCTGGTGTCCGCCTTGCTGCCGCAGGTGGCCCTTTGCGGTGGTGTTTACTCCTGATGCAGTCCTCCCGTCTTTCCTGCCACAACTTTGAATCTTAATACAGTGTGGGGGGGGGTGGGGGTGTTCAGATCTGCTCAGATTCCCTCGCGGGCGACCTGTTTCTCTGGAGGACTTCTGCGAGGCTCCACCTCCCCTCTGCCTCACCCTTATACCCAGCCTGGCGGGCCACTGTTGATTCTGTGGCCACACTCCCGCACAATGGACTCCTTGTGTCTCTCCGGCTTTTGGGCCCACTGACGTCCTTTGCTGACGACCCCTTTGGTCCTGAGGCTTACCCAACCACCGGCTCTCTTCGCGTCCCCTTTCCCTCAACCCCTCCAAATGTGGGAAAACACAAAATATGCTACAACAGACCTTCAACATAACCGGGTGTCCCTACCACCCCCGAAGTACCCCTCGGTACTCACGTTCAGCCCCTAAGGCCCAATCATATCCTCTCAGCACCCTCTACCCCCTTTTAGGGGCTATCTGGGGTTCCCCCCCGTGGTTGCGAGATCATAGGGTTATCCCTGTGCTTCCTCCCCTTCATCACTCTGGCTCCTGATATTCCTGCCCTCTCCTCAGGAGCTCTTCACTGAAGCCTTCCTCTCTCTGGGGCTTCCCGGCAATGCTCCTCTCTCTGGGACATACCTTTGGGGCCCCCTGGGTCCCTTCACCGTCCCACCTGGTCGGCGGCTTGGATGGTGAGTCAGTGCCTCCCCCTTCTTCACGGTGACCACTGAGCTTGGGGTCTTTCCAGTCCCTGCCTTCCAGCCCTTCCCTTCTCCGCACCGGAGCTCCTGCTCCGAGTGCGGTTTTGCCTTCACCGCTGGCAGTGGCTCCTCCCTTGCCACGTGAGGCATCAGCTCTGCTCCCGCTGGGAACCTCCGCTTCCGGCCCCGCTTGCTCCGCTCTGAGCCTCCTTCTGACCCCTCCGGCTGGGGTTCCTCCCAGCGTCTGACCCCCTGCCTCCTTGCTGGCCGTCCTCTTTATTTCCGTCGACTGATGATTGCTGCTGACGTCACCGGCCGGCCGCAGCTGTATGAAAGCGCGGCTGATGACTCGCGTGGGTTCCTCCCGGTGTTCCTGCTTTGCCGCGGGTCTCGTTGCAGGTGAGTACTCTCTTTCAATTTTGCTGCTTTCCCTCTGTTCTTCCCCTGACTTCTGCTCCCGGGGTTCCCCACTTATCCTTTTGGGTCCCCCTTTTGTCTCTCCCTGCGACATTGAATATCATAAGATTTCTTTTGGTTCAATTCTCCAATTTGATGAGGCCTCTCTGAATCCTAGCTCTACCTTCCAGCATATATGATTCTCATTGTTTATTATGCTCTGAATTAGTTATTAAACAAACAAACCTTGTGGTTTAATTAATTTCAAAGTAAGCCTATTTAACCAAAATTGGAGACTTTGAAGTGTAAACATCTTTCAGGGTTTTTGTGTATTACATTTAAATTAATGTAGTCATGTAATTTAACATAACAGGTAGACTGAAAATGCAAGAGAAGAGCATTCAGGAACTGAGAGCAAAATCTTAGGAATGTCCCTCAACAAGTTCTCCCCTCTCACTTGTTTATTGGTCTGGGCATCTTCAAGATGCTGGACTTTAAAATTGTGAACCTTTAGGACCCTTAAAGCAATTTTAGATTATTTTAGAGGATTACGTGGCTCCATCTGAACTCTTTATATTTCGACTCATGGGGTTGATCCTGTTGCAATTGATGGGATGTATTACCATTGAACTGTGGACAGTCAGCAGGTCCCTTTCATCTGTATTTTTTGTAATTCTAAGTATTAATAGAAACAGAATTGGTCACCTGGCTTTATGGATACAAAAAGTTATCCCTAACATTTTCTAAACTGTTTCAATCATCCATAAAGGTTTTTTCCCCTGTAATTTAAGTGACCCGTGAGAATATATTAAAGAGCATTCATCTGGAATTGCTGTTGTAACTCATTAGAAAATTCAACTTGGAAGTATTATATCCGTTCCTGAAAATGATGTAATGTGCTTCAGGCGTATTATTATGTCCAAAGACTCTCTTGTTAAAAGCGACAGTCATGAATCAGTACTGTCAAAGTTTTGTTGGCTGCTATCCGATGGGTAGCAGCTGCACCTACAAAGTGACTCAAACAGGGACAAAGCAGTTCTTAGACTAGTGTATTGTTCACTTCTGTACAATAATAACACCCCAACTAACAAAAAGCATTTTCCCCAAGATCAAAATATCAGTCACTCAGAATGTGAAATCCTATCTGTAATATGGTATATATCAATGGTGCTCAAACCCTGGCCCTACAGGTTGAAAATTTGGTGTTGGGGGAGTAGCGGCCTGTCATCTGCTGGTGGTGGGGGTGGGGGAGAATTGCGTGTCATCTGCTGCATTTTTATTTCTGAACCTGTGGGGAACCCTAAGGGTCAGATAAGGTGGTCCTTTGTGCTATATCAGGTATGCAGGGCCCAATATGGGTGTGCTTGGATGAGTGAAGGCAGTGTGGGACTGATGGCGGTGAGTGGGGCCCAGTCCAGGTGTGCAGGGATGGACAAGGTGGTGTGGGGCCTGATCCTGGCGTATGGGGTTCAATCCAGCCCACAGGCTGGCCCCATGCCATTCATTTGGCCTAATGGGGCCAAAAGCTAGAGAATCACTGGTATATACTAATGTCCATAAAAGCTTAAGCATTTATTTAGTGCTTTTTGTTAAATTAAAAAATTCTTTGGATTTTTGCACCTAAGGGGTGAAAAAACAACAAACAATTATTTTTATGTTTTGAAACAGATGTCCTGTAAAATTCAATCCTAACAAATTGAATACTGGATATTTTCATACATGTTAACAACTGCTAACAATAGATATTCATTAAAGTCCTTATCACTGTGCTTACATTTGTACTTACAAATGTATTATAATTTCAACACAGATTAGTTTAGTTTTGCAACTTGATTGGTTTGAAAGAAAGTTATTGCGCACTCCTCTAAGCAAGTAATGGAGCACTGCCTGACATATGCTGATCTCTTTGCACAGTGAACATTCTGATGTTTTTTCTCCATCTGCTAGATCAGGGGTGTCAAACTCATCTAGCCCTGCATGCCAGGTCAATGTCCGTGAGCCAGTCTTCAGGCCAGCCTGGGACCAACCCTCTCTGGGTCACCTACAGCACTAGGTCCAGCCTGCATGCTGCAGGCAGCATACACCAGCTCCCAGGGCTGGCATGGGGTGTGTGCTGTTCATGGCATGCAGGCTGGACCCAGTGCTACTTATGGCATTGGTAGGTCTGGGGCACAGGCTGGATCCAGTGCTGCCTGCAGTGCTGGGTCCAGCCCGCATGCTGCATGCAGTTAGTGGGGCCTGGGCCAGCACATGGGATTGCTCTAGCAACCAGGCTAGATCATATAGTTTCATGGGCTGGATCTGACCTGCAGACCATATGTTTGATGCCCATGTGCTAGATGATAGGGAAATATCAGCATTAATTTTGCCTATTTAAAAAAAAAAAAAACCTGATTAACTAAGTCTGGTTATGTGATGCCAAATGACTGAGACTGTCTGGATATTTACTGAATAAGTCTTTGATTTTCAAAGGCACCTAAGGGAGTCAGGTGCCTAATTACATTTTAAATTAATCTTTTCATATATATGAACATGAATGGCATTCAGGTTGTTGATCACAGATTTATACGTTCTGAGTTGTAAGTATCTGAAAAATCAAACAATTAGGAATAGCCTGTTTTATCTGAAAACCTCTAAATTAAAGAGTATGGCTAATTGAAGCTCACTGCTCTTTATAATTCATTTATGTAACTAGTCCAGGGCCTTCCAACCCAACTGACTTGTACCCTCCTCCCCTGATTTTAGGATAGGAATTGTACCATCCTGAGACATGTAGTTTTAATTCTGTGCCTCCAAGAAGTTTACCGACTGCAACACTTACATTATGTGTCCACCAGAGAAAGGTGTATTCTTTTAAGGGCTGTTGAGACAAGCATGTAATAATTACACTTAGTGCATATGATGATGCAACTGATGTGTCTGTGGCTCATGAAAAAAAAAGGATGAACCAGTGAAATTTATTCATCTGTATTCTCTGCAAGAAACACCTGAACAAACTATCCATTTTCCAGCACATGCGCTTCTGTCCCAACTGGGGTGAAAGGAAGTCCAACAGATAGCCATGACCAAATCACTTAGGGATTTATAAGTAAAAAATCAATACCTAGAAATGTATTGACAACAAATTCAAAATGTCAACCTTGAGTGTGATGTTTCTTTTGCAAGTAAGGCTACTAAATTAGCAGATCACTTTATTCTGCAGTGGCTGCAATTTCTAAATGGTTTGAAAGTCCTGCCCCACAAAGGGTACATTGCACTTATTCCACAGAATTTGCTTAGGGAAACATTTATTACAGAAACATGAGATTAGATGAGCCAAAGCACTAACAGGATTCTTAGTGTGGCTCATTAATTCTGAAAGTGTCCTTTTAATAAGTAAGGACACAAAAAAAGAGCATGATGATGCCTTTCAACAAGGACCTGTCTCCTAGCAAAACTAGCCTGATTTTTTCTCTCTTAAGTATTCTCTTTGTTCCTTGCAAATATTCTGTTGCAATTATTGTATATGAGAAACTTCTACTACCAGACTTGGTCCTGTAGACCTCATAGAGATAAAATCCTCAAGAAATATCAGATCAGTGGACTTGATTTTCATGTGACCAAAGAGTATTTGTTGAATCAAGAATGTGAGCTCTAAAGGATTTTTTTACACCTCTTCTGATGCTGGGACTGATTCAGAGTTCTCAGCATTTACTAAACTAGAACCAAGATTGCTCCAAAGGAGGCTGACTGATACCAGTCCTCAGAGACTGCTCTAGGGGTTCCCAGTCAGAGACACAACAGTTCCTTTCCCCATAGCTATGTCCTCTGCATGGGGTCCCTGGAGGACTTTCCCCAGCACAGTGAAAAGAAATAACTTGTTGTATATGCTCAATATAGAGACCTGTGCCAGTAGATCAATCAAAGCTGCTCTAACAGATATGAGAATCACACTGAGTATTTTTATATTGTCACCTTATCCATTTAACTTAGAATAGAAAGTTAAATTCTTATATTATTTTGGGACAAAACACACTTGAAATCCAAAAGTGAGATGTGAGTCATTTGTCTCATAGTTTTTCAATCCAGAAATAAGAAAAATGAGAACTGTAGCGATATCATATTTTTGCTGATGACATAAATATAATCTCTGTCTGACCTTGAGGATGAAGGAATGAAAAGTTAAGTAACTGAATCTACCTACAGGTAAATAACAAAACAAAACACAAATTTGCCAAGAAGGATGCACATCTTAGAATGAGCTATAAATAACCTATCCAACTAACATCTGTATTAATGTGTATGAGACTATACTGATAAATAAAGTCAACTTTAAATATGAGGGTGACTTAAATATATTTTTAAAAATTTCTCAGCAACAGCAAAGGAAATGCTGTACTACAGTAACATGAAGGCTAATTGATCAGCTGTAGAGTTAAGATAGATAAGGAATGAAATATTTGTCTGACTTCCATTGTCAAACAATCTAAAATATCATGAGCCTGATTCTCCTGTATTACTTGAGTGTAAATCTAGAGTAACTTCACTGAGGTAGAAACACTACTCCAGATTAATACCAGTGTAGCTAAGAACATAATCTGTACTAGTGTGATTTACATAAGAAATCAAAGTTCATAAAACTGAAGAATGCCATGTGGCTTGAGCCAAGTTAATGCATTTGTATAAAGATTTTCATGATCTTTTTTTACCAGCAGTTGTAAAACTTGATCAATAGTGATCAGGAGCTCTGATGTGTAACAATGTTTCCTGTTTCTCACTGTTATCTCCCTTTAGGGATAAAAAAAAAATGCAGTCTTTAACTGAATTAATCTAAACTTGAATGGACACAAAAGGCCTGATTTTGATTTCTGTTGTGTCAATAAATATTAGAAGTTAAGGAAGGACATACATCTAGAGGGACATACAGCTACAGCTTATCTTTTTTTTCTGGAAACCACAAGCAGTTGCATGTAGTTTAGAGCAATTTCATTGTTGCTCTAAAACTATGACAGGGGTCAAACCAAATCCCAGAACTGGGGAGTCACAAACTGATTATTCTGCCTTCTGTTGTGTCCAGGAAGAACTAAGTGTTCAGCCAAGCATAAGCCCAGTGGAATCATACAGGTGTAAAATAGCATAATAGGATCAGCTTCAGCAATATTGTTTTTCCATTTTAAACATTTCTTGCCTCTATCTGCAATGCAGATTCTGAAAGTGATTTGGTATTTTATATTCTCATCTTTTGTTGTGCCCCTAATAGGCCTGGCCTAAAATTCATTAAGTGGCATAATTCAACATTACTTAGAATCATAATAGTTTACACTGATATAGCATCATGCATTTTAAACTAATTCAGAGCATTAGTGTAATATACCCATGCTCAGCGGTGGAGAGCAGCAATGGGGAGATCTATCTAAAACATATTAGATTGCAGACTAATATCTAATGTTGATTTAGTTATGTATTGCTAACATCTGAGTAACAGACATCAAGAAAACAATTATTTTTAGAACCTGCTTTCTTGATGTACTTAATAGCATTTTCTGTTAGTCACTTCCATCCCTTCCTATTCTGCAGACATATATGGGAATGTACTTAACTGTTACTTCAATTAAATGTGTAATATGCAAGGAAGCTCATCTTGTATTTGGGAAGCAATAGGGGATCATGCTTCTTGTGGTAGGGCTCTGTGCACATGGGCAGTCTGAGAGCTATGCAGTGAAGCCCGGCATGGAAGAGTTTTGGGATATGGGTGATGCAGCTCTGTGTGGGTCTGCGCCGCACAGTTTCAGCCTACCAACACTGGGACAGCCCAGCAGTTGGCTGAAAGGGTGTAGTTGACAGCCACATAATGAAGCTGATGGCTCCTTGTGCTCCAGCCCCTAAAGACCTGCTGCCAGTGCTGTGAACTCAGGGTATAGACAGTTGGAGATCGGGGATGTCCAACACCACCAGCTGATAAGTTTAAAGTTCTGCTATGCAGCTGGCACTGGGCCGAATTGCGGTGCTCTGTGCTACCACACAGTCAGTTTAAGGTGTGGTGAAAACCAGCCACATATAACATGGCACGTTAGGGTAGCTGGTTCCTCCTTTTGTCACACCATTAATTACTTGAATGTGTGACAATGTTACTATGTATGGAACAATTAAGTTAATTGTGTCATAAGTATATCATCTGCCAGGGGCCTTTCACTTACTAATTCTGTAATTTTAAGTAGTCATCAACTTGATTTGTTTTTTACTAGAATATTCTGGATACTGTATACATCATACACTATTGAGATCTGCAAGCCTAAAATATAGCTTATTTTGTATTTTAAAATCCTCCTGCCAGAAGAATAGCTGTTAATTCCAGAGTGGGGAGGGTGGTCATAAAAGCATTAGAAGATTTGCCTCTCAGTTTGTCTATAAGCTGATTACAAATATAAGGTGATAGATGTGTTTTGGTTTATGGGATTGTCATGAGTAGGGCTCAGATGGAAAAGGCTGGTCATATGAAGATCCTTTTACACTCTCCTGAGACACATGCTTTGATTTAG
>NW_005842028.1:1984061-2001584 GCF_000455745.1 Alligator sinensis | reverse complement strand
TTCCTGCTCAGGAAATCATGGGAGTAAAGTTAAACAAATACCTTAGTGTTTTCCTGAACTGGGCTTTTATTATACAAATTAATTTTTTAAGATCTTAAAAACTAGAGCTGCCATCTGTCAGATTTTGAGCTCTAGTTGCAAGTGTGCACCACTTCTTTATTCTACCTGTCAGCTCCATTTTATGGGAGCTGGCAAATACCCTGCCAGTTAATAACAATGGGATTGGTAGGTTGAGCAAATGCAGCATGACATACTGCAGGTGTGCCTATGTGTACATGCACACACACACATGCACAACCAGAAGGCAGACCCAGGAAGGTGTCAAATCTGGCTTAAATAGAAGCACCTTCATTTTATAAGGGGCAGGAACACGTAACATTTTCCTGTAATGGGTTGCCTATGCCTAGTATGTTGTAGGGGCTGTAAAGTAATACTATGAAGAGTGGTGTTTTATGGCTACCATCAATGCATCTTTAATCACTGAGCAACTGTAGACTCCTATAGGCTGATGGGCTACCATAGCTGCCTTTCATTCCAGCTAAATGGAAGAAGCAGTTAAGTTCCTTTATGGAATATGATAGCTCAGGCCAATGAAAGCCACTGCCTAAGACACTAGGCTACATGTAAAGTCAACTAGCAAGTAAGTCATGTGAACCACAAGTTTTTTTTCTGGAGAGTGACTGCAAATGCAGGGACTGGTCCATTGTTTAAAGCAACTAGAATGCCAAGAGAAAGCCAGCAGGGAGTGGGAGAAGCAGTCTTGAATGTGGCCTTAAGAGGGAACAGAAAAAAAGATCCTTAGGTTACAGGATTCTCTGGAAAGTCAGGCTTGGAAGTTGTAAGCCAGGGAAATGCCTGCCATTATTTGTTGCTGCAGTTTTCTGGGACTTTGTGTACACACATTGTACATATATAATATGGTACCATAGAAACACCCGACTCATTTAATCAATTTTTTCTCCTAACAGAAACAATCCAGGAAGGCCCTGAATATTGGCTAACTGCTCGGGCTAAGGAACAACAGTTGTAACTCCCATTAATTCAGCTCTTAGAATCATAATATTTGATGTTGCTCTCTTGCTGTCTTAGGCCAAGTATAGTCACCCTGAAGTTGGTGGGTTTGTATGGATCAAAAGAAGATTTGGACCAACAAGCTGGTTTCAGACCTGTAGGTTTAAAACTGTTTGAGTTCTTGCTAAATGATTAGCTTGTTTAGCAGTGTTTCAGATACTTTTAAATTAAGCTCCAGGTCTTTGGTAAATAGATTAAAAGGCTGGGGGTTAGGGGTAGGGGGCAGGTTGTTTGTTTTCTTACTATAATTCTTTTAAAAGCGTGTGAATCTGCTGTTGCAATGATATAATATAACAATACTCCTGAACAGATCATAATAGAGATCATTAAGTCTCCCACAGAAGCAGAATAGCTAATAAACAAATGTTCTATTAACTTGTATGTTTAAAAAGGAAGGGAGCCAGTGGTCTGGGAGTCCACCTATAGCCTGTGTTACACAGGAAGTGCACTTTGAAGTCAGTGGCAAAACTTCCATACCCTTCAGTAGGGTCAAGATTCCTCTGAGGACTTGAACCCTCTCACTAGTGATAAACGGGTCAACTGTACGTCTGATGTAAGCCCGCTTGCTTCAGTGCAATTACAAGGCAGTTGTCTTGACTGAGCCTTCATTGAAGTCCAGACACGGAAATAATATTTTACCTTTGTAGAGTACTTTGCATTACTGTTGAGTCATACAGAATTTTACAGATTATTTTACATTGTGTACCCTTTATATGCCATGTTCTTATAATGTTTTAAAAAGTATAAAAGATAAAAAAGTAATCTCCAAAAATTAAAAGTTTCACATGGCAGTTTCAAAATATGAATTTAAGTTCCATTTTCAAAGCATTTGGTGTTGGCTCATCTCTGCCCTCATTCTAGTCAATCAGCATTTTGCTTAGAAAGATAAATGGCATGTCTTTGTAAATAATGTATCTTTAGTCCTCTGAGATGTTCTGCCACCACAATGATAAACAGTGTGGAAAGGCTCACAAATATATATTAGTATTTTGTACAACGGTTTTTCAATACTGATAGAATACTCAGTTCTAAGAGACTGTGAACTACCATTCCAGCAGACATGAGAGGTGTTTCTTTGTAACTGCTCTATAGAGTAACCTGAAAAAAAAGGTTTGCTTTTTCTTTTCACTTCCAACTCCTTACTCAAGAGTATAACAGAGGTCTCCAGTAGACACAGGATTTGTTTGAAGTGGATGAAATTTGGGTGGTTTATGTACCTTTAAAATACTGCTGCTACCAAGTACTCACTTGATTCCAAAGTGCAACCTCTTACCATGCTTCTCTTTTAAATGAAGCATGTTTCAAGGTAGACAATTAAGCTATTTTAATAGTCTTTCTTTGCAAGCAAAACTTTATTAGATAAGAAACCAGAGACAGATTAACATGTAACAAAAAAGGAGCAGAAACAAGAAAATCCACTAAGCAGTTTCAGAGCAACAGACCAAGTAAACTTTTTCTCAACGCTAATGTTAGCCAGGATCCTGCATACTTATGCACATCTACAATTTAAGTCAAGAAAGGAAAAATGTACATCAGCATATGAGTTTAAAAAATCAGGGCCTTGGTATATAAGAAAAACTGATTTATCTAATAAATAGGATCCTTAATTAACTACTGAAACCTTCATCAATACTGATCCACCTTACTGGCATTTTACAACAGCAGAACTAACCTTTTTGGCCAACCTTGTGCTATAAATTAGCTCCACATCCTCCCCAAGTGCCACTTTGACCCCTTTTCCTTTTCTGGCATGCTGCTTTGCTTTCTGCTACCTGTCCTGTACTCCCTGACTAAGCTGCTTCTCTGCTTTCTACTCCTTACCCTGGGCTCCCAGCCTGATCTGATGCTCTGATTTCTGCTCCCTGCCATATCTGCCCATGTGCTTCCTGCCCCCTTCCCAATCTGCCACATTTCATACACAGGCTGCCACAGGCTGGCCACCCCTATTCTACAAGGACCTTGGAATAATTTGACAGCTAGTTCCAGTTAGAACTCACTCTCCAAATGAAAAACATAACCCCAAGTCCTCTGAATATAGTCAACTTTAAACTGTTTGTGAGAAGTCTGATTCACCCAGGCCCACATTACAGGTCTATGTGACTGAAAGACTGATGACATAATCCATAGTGACTGAGAAAGCAGGTAACAAAAGGTAGCTTGAAAGGGAAAAAATTATATGCTCTGTGACTGTTTTCATAGAATCATAGAAAGGTAGGGTTGGAAGGGACCTCAGGAGATAATCTAGTCCAACCCCCTGCTCAAAGCAAGACCATCCCCAACTAGATCATCCCATCCAAAGCTTTGTCTATCTGGGTTTTGAAAACCTCCAAGGGTGGAGCTTATGCCACCTTTCTGGGTAATCCGTTCCAGTGTTTTACTACCCTCCTAGTGAGAAAATTCTTCCTAATATCCAACCTAAACTTCCCTTGCTGCAACTTGAGACCGTTGCTCCTTGTTCTGTCATCTGTCATCACTGAGAACAGTCTAGCTCCATCCCCCTTTGAACCCCCTTCAAGTAGTTGAAGGATGCTATTAAATCCCCCCTCAGTCTTCTCTGAACTAAATAAGCTCAGTTCCTTCAGCCTGTCCTCAGAAGTCACGAACCCCAGCCCTCTCACCATTTTTGTTGCCCTCTGCTGGACTCTCTCCAATTTGTTCACATCCTTTGTGTAGTGGGGTGCCCAAAACTGAACACAGTACTTCAGAGGTGCAGTGCTGAGTAGAGGGAAATAATCACTTCCCTTGATCTACTGACAACACACCTACCAGTACAGCCCAGTATGCCTTTAGCTTCCTGGCAACAGGGGCACACTGCTGGCTCATATTCAGCTTATTGTCCTTTTCTGCAGAGCTGTTGCCCAGCCAGTCAGCCCCCAGCCTGTACTGGTGCATGGGATTGTTCCATCCTAAGTGCAGGACTTTGCACTTGTCCTCATTGAAACCCATGAGATTCCTTTTGGCCCAATCCTCTAATTTGTCTAAGTCGCTCTGAATCCTAGCACTACCCTCCAGCGTATGTACTACTCCCCCCAGCTTAGTTGCACCTGCAAACTTGCTGGGGGTGCATGCTACAAGAGAAATTAGGGCAATTAGTGACAGATAGGGGGGATAAAGCAGAGCTCTTCAATGAGTTTTTGCCTCTGTATTTCTAAACTCAGATCAGGGCAAAGCTCCCAATTGCATCATAGACAGGCATAAAGGGGAAACCAGCCCATCAACTGTTAGCACTGACTTAAGTGAAGAGACACTTGGAGAGGCTGGATGTGGTTAAGTCAGCATTCCTGGATGATTTTCATCCAAGGGTGCTGAAATAATTGGCCAGTGTCATAGCAGAGCCATTGACCTGACTGTTTGAGCAGTCTTGGCACTCAGGTCAGGTCCCAGAGGACTGGAAAAGGGCCAGTGTGGTCCCTATTTTCAAGAAGGGAAGAAAAGAGGATCCGGGTAACTACAGACCAGTTAGTCTCACTTCTATCCTTGGGAAAATCCTTGAAAAAATTATTAAGGATCACATTTGTGAGAGTCCAGCAGGGAAAGCAATGCTAAAGGGCAACCAGCACAGATTCATAGCAGGTAGATCCTGCCTGACTAAACTTGTTTCTTTTTATGACCAGGTCACAAAATGCTTAGATGCCGAAATCGAGGTGGATGTCATCTATTTGGATTTTAAGAAGGCCTTCAATATGATATCTCATTATATTCTCATAGATAAACTGAAAGACTGTGACGTAGATGATGTCTACGAATCTTGAACATTTGTAGATGACATCTCTGAATCTATGCCATCTTCCAGTTAGGTGGGTGACAAATTGGCTTAGGGGTCGCACCCAGAGATTGGTGGTGGATGGGTCGGTATTGACCTGGAAAGATGTGGGCAGTGGAGTCCCACAAGGCTTGGTCCTTGGAACTATGCTGTTCAGTGTCTTCATCAGTGACTTGGATGAGGATGTATAAAGCACTCTGTCCAAATTCATTGATGATACCAAATGATGGGGTAAAGTTAACACACCAGAGGGTAGGGAACAAATCCAGGTGGATCTGGACAGGTTGGAAAAGTGGGTAGAATAAGATGCAGTTTAATAAGGAAAAATGCAAGGTGCTGTACCTCAGGAGAAGGAATCACCGGCATGCTTACAGGCTGAAGGAGGACCTTCTCAGCAGTACAGCAGCTGAAAGGGACCTTGGAGTCTCTGTTGACTCCATGATGAACATGAGTTATCAATATGATGAAGTGATCAGTAAAGCCAACCACACTTTATCATGCATTAGCAGGTGTGTGACAAACAAGCCCAAGGAGGTGAATATTTCCCCTTTATGTGGCACTGGTCAAGCCACAGTTGGAGTATAGTGTCCAGTGTTGGATGCCACACTTCAAGAGGGATGTGGACAACCTAGAGAGGTTTCAGAGGAGGGCCACTTATATGGTTGGGGACCTGTGGGCAAAGTCCTATGAGGAGAGATTGAGGACCCGCAAGAGACGGGTCTGCAAGAGAAGGTTGCGCCTCCGCAAGAGAAGGTTGAGAAGGCATCTTGTGGCCATCTACAAATTCATCCAGTGGGGGCATCAAGGAATAGGGGATGCTCTGTTTACCAGGGTACCCCTTGGAGTCACTAGGAACAATGGCCACAAACTGATGGAGAGCAGATTTAGGTTAGGCATCAGAAATAACTTCTTTATGGTAAGGGTTGCCTAAATCTGGAATGGGCTTCCAAGGGAGGTGGTGCTCTCCCCTACCTTGGGGGTCTTTAAGAGGAGGCTAGACACATATCTGGCTGGGGTTGTCTGACCCCAGCGCTCTTTCCTGCCCAGGGCAGGGGGTCAGACTTTACGATCTACTGAGGTCCCTTCCAACCCTAACATCTATAAACCTTTGCCATCTTCCAGGTCGTTGATGAAGACATTGAACAAAACCGGCCCCAGGACCGACCCCTGGGGCACTCAACTTGATATCAGCTGCCAACTCAACATTGAGCCATTGATTACTACTCTCTGAGCCCAGTTTTCTTTCCACCTTACAGTCCATTCATCCAGTCCTTTCCACCTTACAGTCCATTCATCCAGTCCATACTTCCTTAGCTTCCCTGCAAGAATGCTGTGAGAGACCGTATCAAAAGCCTTGCTAAAATCAATGTACACCACATCCACCTGTCTCCCCTCATCCACAGACCCAACCACCTCATCATAGGAGGCAATCAGGTTGGTCAGGCCTGACTTAGGTGCACAGTCATGCCTGACCAGAATTGAGATTCTTACCTATAGTGGACAGCAATGCTTCTTAATGTTATATTGGCTTTGGGGTATGACTGCAAGTGCTTTGTACAAAACTGCATGTAGAAATCGCTCTCTGAATTAGAAGCTTAGTAACTGATGTGCTTATCAGTTCCAGGCATGTAAAAAGTAATCATGTTTACAGATTAATTCTTGAATGTTTAGTAATAACATTTTGTTGAAATTATAGGGAGCATATACATGTTCAGTGAGGCTGCTCCGATGCGCTGTAATTATAGTGCATTGGAGCAGACTCAATTAATTGAGTCTGCTAGAGTGTGATAATTACTGCGCTCCAACAGACTCCAGGGCAACGAGCTTTAGTTGAAGTGCCCCTGCTGCCATTTTTCAGTGTGGGGACACTGATACATGTGACATTCCAGGCGCATTAAGAGTGGCCCCTGAAGCCCCTCCAACTCCTGGAGCATGTGTATAAATGCCCAGAAAGACTTCTGTCAGAGTTACTGTGAAGTTTTGGCCATAGAAGCTTCTCTTGGTTCTATAATTTGAATGTCATGTGAAAGTTTAAATACAAATCAGGGCTTGTCATTCTCTACACTATTCTTCAAAGTTTGAACGCTATATTTGGCAGGAGCCCAAAGGCAAGTATAGAAAATATTTTTTTCCCCTTTCCTGCTCATCCTAATGTTCTACGATCCAAGCATAGCTTCTCAGAGAACATTTAGATCAACAGAGAGGTTAGTGCCATTGGGCTAAGAACTGTAACAAATCCACAACCATAAACCTTAAATTTAAAAGCTTCATTTTGATGCCTGCCAGGATTTTACTCATTAATCTTGTCAGGGGTAGGTGCTATATGGTTTTGGCCCTCTCTTGCCTGATGACTTACTGGAGTGGGTTGTCAGGGTGAAGGTCAGCATTGCCATTGTCCAGTGTTGTGTTCTTTCCTGCCACACCTTTGATGTTTTTCTTTAAAATTGGGAGCTGGCTGTGTTGGCCAATAGGTCCAGACCTTTATGCCTGTCCCTCAGAGGATTGTCTTCATGGGGCTCCACCTCTCTTTACACCCCACTGTTACCACATCCCACAGATGCCACATCTGGGTCTTTGAGTTGCTGCCCGGGGTTGTGCTGTTGAACATAAATTCCCCTCTTCGTATAGGAATTTTACAGAGTGCTCACATAGCTGTCCTAGCTAGGCTACAGGACGCACTGGGTTTGCCTCTGGGAGGGAAAGTCTTTCCACCAGTGATTCACGGCTGATCCATAACCTCGCTAGTTCACAGATAGGTTCATCCCTCAGACCGATAGTTATCTTGGTTGGACGCTTCTAGTTAATTTGTTTGAGGTCTGCCAATCAATCAACTTAAATAGATTCCACAAAGGGCCCCTTAAACTAATCCTTAGGCATTTCCAGGGCCAGTTAACATAAATCCATTTGTTAGGAGCCCAAAAGTGAACTCAGCTGAAATCAATTCAATCAAGATCTACAGCCACTTAATTCAGTGGTATCCCTGAGTCTATATGCTTAAATCAATAAGGTGGTGTTTTCCTCGAGCCTCAGGTGGTGTTTTCATTGATCCGCAGGTGGTGTTTTCCTCGATCCTCCCAGTTTCAGGCTAGGGGCTGAGGAGGGATAGGAGGATTGAGGTAGTAAACCAAAGACTGCGGTGCTGGTGTCATTGTGAAGGCTTCGGCATCCCTGACCACAGTCCACTCTTTGGTGAGAGAGGCAGCGAGCTGCTGGGAAGGGATGGCCTTCCACCTCTCTTCACTGGGGAGGAGGCTCTTCCAAGCCAGACTGGCTGACCTGCTCCATCGGGCTTTAAACTAAGCCCACCGGAGGATGGGAGGACTACCACCACTGCTGGCCCACTAAGCAACCCTTGCAAAGCCAGCAGGCCAAGGCACTTACCGGAGCCCACCCCTGCACCAGCCCTAGAGGGAGCTGCGGGCAAGGCAAGGGCCCCCAAGGGGACACTTGCCTGCCTGTACACCAATGCTAGGAGCTTGGGGAATAAACAGGAGGAACTTGTCCTCCTGCTCAACACAAACAATTATGATGTCATAGGGATAACAGAGACCTGGTCGGACTCCATGGGCCACAGGTATAGATGGCTATACCCTGTACAGGGGAGATCGAGTGGACAAAAGGGGTGGGGGGTGTAGCTCTCTATGTCAAGGAAAGCTACGCATCCCTGCAAACTGACATTAGCACCCAGAGTGGATGACTGGAGAAGGGAATTGGCTGAGGCCGCACGCTCCCGGTCTACGGTTGTCATGGGAAACTTCAACTACCCAGACATCTTGTGGGAAGAGCGCTTGGCCAAATCCAAACTGTCGCAAAGCTTTCTCTTGTGCATGGATGAGCTCTATCGGACTCAAGAAATCTACAAGCTGACGAGAGGTAAAGTGCTGCTCGACCTGGTACTGGCAATGGGGGACAACCTAATCAGCAACCTGATGATCAAAGGGAAGCTGGGTGACAGTGACCATGAGATGATCACCTTCACCATCCGCCATAAAGCTGGCAAGTCAGTTAGCAATACAGAAGTCCTTGACTTCAGGAAAGCTGACTTGACAAGCTCAGGAGGCTTATCAGTGAGGCCCTAAGGGACCAAGACCCAAAGGGGAGGGGAGTTCAGGATGAGTGGTTGCTCCTCAAGGGAGCAATCCTGGATGCACAAGCAAAAGTCTACCCCATCTCTGAGAGAAGGCAGCAAAAGGGCACAGCAGTCCCCTTGGCTCTGCAGGGAACTAGTGGACCTCCTGCGTCTAAAAAGAAAGACCTACAAAGGATGGAGGACTGGATCCACCTCCAAGGAGGAATATTCTGCACTGGTCCAGATCTGCAGGGAGCGAGCCAGGAAAGCCAAGGCTGTGGCTGAACTCCAACTAGCTACAAGTATCAAGGACAATAAAAAGTCCTTATTTAGATATGTGGGGAGCCAGAGGAAAAGCAAGGGCAACATTGGACCCCTGCTAAGCCAGATGGGACAACTGACAACTGACGCCCAGGAAAAAGCCAACTTGCTAAATGGGTACTTTGCGTCAGTTTTTCACCAGTCCCAAGGGACACCCCTGCCCATTACAGGATGGGAAGGCCTGGGTGAGGGAGGTTCCTTGCCCTCCATCAATCCTGACCTCGTGAAGGAACACCTTGAGAGGCTGGACACCTTCAAGTCAGCCAGCCCTGACAGTTTACACCCCAGGGTACTCAAGGAGCTGGCAAGCATCATAGCTCAGCCCCTGGCACGGCTCTTTGAGAGCTCCTGGAGCTCTGGTGAAGTGCCCAAAGATTGAAAGAAGGCCAATGTGGTGCCTATCTTTAAGAAAGGGGGGAAAGCGGATCTGGCAAACTACAGGCCCATCAACCTGACCTCTATCTGAGGGAAAGTCTTATAAAAGAATATCAAAGAGGCCATTCTTAATGGACTGGCTGATGGCAACATCCCAAGGGCTAGCCAGCACGGGTTTGTTGTGGGTAGGTCTTGCTTGACCAATTTTATTTCCTTTTACTACCAGATGACCTATCACCCTTGGGTCCACCACGATCCACTGGCTGGAAAATTGGCTCCGTGGTTGGACCCAGAGGGTAGTAATTGATGGAAGTCACTCATGGTGACCTGTGACCAGTGGGGTCCCCCAAAGCTCTGTCCTTGGACCCATACTGTTCAACATCTTCATTAATGATGTGGACACTGGAGTCAGAAGCAGACTGGCCAAGTTCGCCGATGACACCAAACTTTGGGGCAAAGCATCCACCTTGGGAAGAAAAACCCGCAGCATCCTTATATGCTCGGCAGTGCTATGTTGGCTAGCACTATGGAAGAAAGAGACTTGGGGGTCATCATTGAGCACAAGATGAACATGAGCCTGCAATGTGATGCTGCGGCTAGTAAAGCGAGCAAAATGCTGGCTTGCATCCATACATGCTTCTCAAGCAAATCCCAGAACGTCATTCTCCCATTGTACTCGGCCTTGGTGAGGCCACAGTTGGAGTACTGTGTCCAGTTTTGGGCTCCACAATTCAAAAAGGATGTGGAGAAGCTTGAGAAAGTCCAGAGGAGAGCCACACGCATGATCAGAGGTCAGGAAAACAGGCCTTATAATGAGAGGTTGAGAGCTATGGGACTCTTCAGCCTGGAAAAGCGCAGGCTCAGGAGTGATCTGGTGGCTGCCTATAAGTTTATCCGGGGTGCTCACCAGGATCTGGGGGAACGTCTGTTCATCAAGGGATGACAAGATCGAACAGTCACAAGCTCCTCCATGACCGTTTCAGGCTGGACATAAGGAAGAACTTCTTTACTGTCCAAGCCCCCAATGTCTGGAATAGTCTGCTGCCGGAGGTGGTTCAAGCACCTACTTTGAACACCTTCAAGAGAAAATTAGATGCTTATCTTGCTGGGATCCTATGACCCCAGCTGACTTCCTGCCCCTTGGGCAGGGCGCTGGACTTGATGATCTTCCGAGGTCCCTTCCAGCCCTAATGTTTATGAAATCTAAGAAATAAGCTGGGACCAATTCATTAAGGGTCCATACATTGAGGCCAATTCATGAATGGTCTGTATACTCAAATCAGTTCAATAGGAGTCTGTATGCTGAAATCAATTAATTAGGAGTCCATATACTTGACTCGATTCATTAAGAGTTCTGGGGGTAAAGCAACCCTCCATGCTGCACTGACAGCACTACCCCCTGCTCAGTGGGGTTTAAAAGGGAGAAAAAAAGTCTTGCCCTTTTTAACTGGCAATATTATGTGGTCTGCTCTGTGCCTGTACCCCATGTGCCACAGACAATACCCGATTCAAAATCCTCAGGGCTTCAAGCTTTACCCCAAGTGAACCCACCTGGATTCTTGTAGCTGAGGGTCCTTCCTTTGGTCAGTGGTCCTCCGACCACTTCTGTCAGCTGCCTTGTGCTCTTCTCCCATGGCTGGCTACAGGACATTGTGCGCTGGAGAAATCTCCTGCATCCCTTGTCTCCAGATGATGTTGTCTCTTGCCAGCTGCTCCTCTCTGAAGCCAGAACTACCTCTTTTCATTCCCTCGCTGCCAATCTGGAAGGAGCACTTATTGCAGAAACGCAGTGGGATGCTCCCTGCTGCAGCTGGGCTCCTCTTCACACCTCAGGTGAGTATCAAATGTGTTCAGTTTCTGGGGCTTTCTTCTAACCCCATACTTCTCCCTGCGCAAACCTATATAACTACATACTGTGATCTCATAAGATTTTACAAATTAGGTAGCGTTAGGCCAGGTGAGTACTTGGAAAGACAGGGGATCTTCGTTCCAAGCAGCAGTATTGGAGGGACTGTAGTAGATCATGGTCTACTGCTAAGTCAGTACTAGTGCACCAGGAACTTTTTTAATAGCTGTCCTAAATGAACTCCTAGTCACGTGGTTTCCACAATCTAGTATTTGTCCACAATGATTGGGATCTCTAGTTTATGGCCCAGCTCAACTATTAATCAAACTTTGGATTGCTTATCCTTTGAGCTCAAACAAGAACAGGTGTCTTTAGTCCAACATAGCATTAGATATGCATCTAAAGTAATGGTAATGGAAGAGTGATGTGGTATAGGAAGCTAGGCACAGCATAGGGAAGGGGCTGTAAATTGTGTGTTTGCCACACCTGAGAATTTCTCTCAGCCTGTGCTCTGCTTCACTTGCTGTGCCCAGCTTTCTATAATGAGAGATCTGATGAAGAATATCTTACATTCATAAGCTTGTCTATCTTTATCCCAGCTATATAGTTGGATCAATAAAATACCTCACTCTAAGAAATCCTTGCCCCTCTGAAGAAATGTGCATACAATTTATAATAATATGAAACAAACATCAAAGGGCTTCTTATGGCCTTTCTCATAAAAATGGGGGACAGCAGTCCTGGGCTAGGAACAGAAATTACACTTAAACTGGTAAAAGTGATTGAAAACCGGTTCAAATGTCTAACACAACATAAGTTCAGTGCACATAAACCACTTTCAAAATGGCTGAAACAGGTTTAAGATAAACTTGGATAGATGTAGAATCAGACTTAACTGATTTAAGTTAAATTGGTTTATTGAACTTCTTCCAGATTCAAGATAACTCACAGTCCCCCAACATCCTAGGATGTTTTGCACCTCTTCACAAACCTCCCCTTGCAGGTTGGGTGAGCTAGGCTTGGACCAAGTTATCTGCTCTAGCTGAGCAGGGAGGCATGCTCTAGCATCCTCTGTTTCTGACTTGGGCCACTACAGGCATGTGGCTGCATTTCCAGAATGAAAAGTGAATGTCTGTTCACTTGCTTATAGGTTCAATCTACGCAGTTTAGACTAACCTGTGGAGATTGAATCGATTCAGCCTGGGGCTTTTTGACTGTCTTCCAGTAGCCCTGGTGTATATTGTAATTTCAGTTGCAGTATTTGTTTCAGCTTCTTGTTTTAACTTGTGTTGTAATAGTGTGGTATGCCATTAGAAGGGTACTGCCTTTCACCCTTATGATAACTGTATTTTAATGGTGGATTCATTTTATAAATCCTTCACCCATCCCACTAAGTTCTTGTGCTACTTCGGGTATATCCAAATGTGAAGAAGTGAGAAAAGAGCCTTTTAAATCCACAGCTGCCGAGGAAATCATCTCACCTGCCCTGCCGGAACCAATTACAATAAGAGACTGGAAGCTGACGCAGAAGCCCCATTTTATCGGCACCTGTTCAGTCTGGATTGGACTGCCCCACAGCTGCATGAGTATTTCAGGTCCACTGCCAAGACTGGAGGGTGGGCAGGACGGACATAGGGAGAGTGTCTTCACGCCGGGACAGTGGGATGCTGGATCGGAGGCTCCAGAAGTCAAAGACGGAGTTGTCCCTCAGTTGGGAAGCTTGGAGGGGCCCCATTGCCCACAGTACTGGCACTGAGCTGGCAGTGCCGCGAAGGGATGGGGAAGCCAGTGGGAAGCTGCACAAGGAAATGGAGCGGCCACAGGCAAGCTAGCCATACCTGGACCAGGGTTTTCTTTTCCTTTTTTTTACTTTTGGTTTCTATGGGACAGCCTATCAGGCCAAGCCCCTGACACCTGGAGAAGGGAGAGGGAGAAGCCAGTGCCAGGCTGGGCTGAGGAGACATGGGCAAATGCTGGGCTCCATCTCTCCACATCCAGATAATTAAGGAAGGGCTGGGAAAAGGCTCATTCTCCAGCAAAAATAGACCTCCTCCAGGGAGGTGCTGGGGAAATTGATGCTGAAGCCTTGGGGAGTGAGAGACTTGCCCATGCTCAGATGAAAAGAAATAGTCTAGGATTTCCCTTTTGGTTCTCTTGAGTTTTCCTTTGTCCAATAGGGTCAGCCTTCATCCCTCAGGAATAATGGGCATTGTCATGGGGTCATTGCCAGCGGCTGTAACAGCCCCAGAGCTGAGACTTACCTGAGGTCCAGGTCTTTGTGTTATTTTCCATTTTACTTCTGTTTGCCAAGCCTTGACAGGATGACCATTGGGCTAACACAGCTGTCACTTCCCTGGAGATAGGCCCAAGACAACTGCAGGCCTACAGGGTTGGAGAATAGAAAGAGATTGCCTATTGAGTGCCAAGGGCAAGACTGATGCATTAACAACTGGGTGGTGCTTGGTTGGGGTATAGGGGAGGTAGAAGCCCCAAAGAAGAATTGGGCCCAGTGCATCCAGGTCAACATACAGTGCCGTAGGCCACCTCCTGACAATCCTTTAATATCAAGATGTGGTTGGCGAGAATCGGGAAACCTTCAGTAAATGTCTGGATTGGCTGAGTCCGCTTCCTCACGGAACAGTCCAACCAGGCACAGGGCTGCTGGGGCCCACGGCCCTACCTTGTACTGTGCTGACACTAAGTATATTGTTGTTATGATTGCACTGAATAGTATGTATACTCAGGCTCAGGTACAGATTGCAGGACAGTCATGGTGGCAAGCAGCTTACCATGGGCTGAAAAACCTAACCAAAAAGTAAATGAGCCTGCACTAGACTCCAAAGGCAGTTGTGCTTTTAAACATGTACATATGCTCTTAGTTGGGGTAAAAGCCCAACCCTGTTGAAGTCCATGGGAATTTTACCACTAACTAAGGTGGGATTTCACCCCTAATGTTTGCAAAATATTCTGAAATTGTTGGACAAAAATGTCTGTGGTGTACTATTTTTAAGTGGGCTGTTCACAATTTGTGGTTTCTTGATAGGTACAGCTGTGTGGAAGCCTCTGCTTCAGTTTGTGTGCTGTCTGGTCATTGAGGCAAATAATCTGCTCTAAGTACACTTTCCTTCTTTGATTACCCACTATACAATTAGGAGTACTTTTCATTTACAAGAAGCATGTGCTTAGTCTTTTTGTCTATGTCTGGCATTAAAAGGGCTTTGGATATTCATAGATTGCAGCCAGCATTAGATTGCATGTGTGATTGCTAGTTTGTGGATGAGTTCTTGACTCATGTGTCTTTTAAATTTTTTTGTGGTTGATTTTTATTTCCTTTTATTGTTCCTCCATTAAGAAAATATTTGGAACAGAAGTTGCAGGAATAGAGTTCTAAGTACTTTGGCAGTGCATCTTCCACATAAATCAAATTTAATACTAAACTATTCTCACATTATATATATATTCCTGATGCCTCTCTACTGTGCTTGTTTAGTACTCACTTGTATAACAGGGCCTTCAAAGTTTTGTGGCACCCTGGAAGCTGAACTAGCTTTGCAATGGAGTATTCAGTGGCTTCACCATGATGTAACGTTTTTAATTTTTTTTCCTATCTTTCCACCTAATTCTTCCTTTGTAATTCTCCTAGCACCATCTTCTTTAAATATGATAGAGTGGCAGCAAATTGTAGTGGTAGCATCATACTTCTCTGTAGTTTCTGGTTGAACCCAAACCCATCAGGACTGGTTGGTTTCAGCGGCTGTGCTTTTGACTAAAAGTCCAAGCTCCTAAAAAACACCAGATTTTGAGGTACTGCTGAATGCTTGCATGTCTGGGAATTTACACTGTCAAAGAACTTGTCATATGCAAATATTGATATGAAGACAGGGTAGATATGTATTTTTAGGCTAGGGAGAGAAATTACACATAAACTGGTATAAGTGATCTGAAACCGGTTCAAATCCATAACATAATAGAAGTTCAGTGCACATAACTTTCAAAATGGCTGAAACCGGTTTGTATATCATAACAGACTTAACTGTTTAAAGGTATAGGTTAAATTGGTTTACTGAACTTTTGCCTCAACTCTCCTTCACATTCAGGTTAACTCAGTCCCCTAGCATCCCAGGATGCTTTGCACCTCCTACAAACCTGCCCGCCTTGCAGGGTGGGCGGGCTAGCCTTGGCGCAATCTGTCTGCTCCAGTGGACCAGGGAGCTGTGCTCTAGCACCCCCCGGATTCTGGCCTGGGCCACTGCAGGCATGTGGCTGTATTTCTGGAATCAAAAGTGAATGCCTGCTCACTTGCTTAACGGTTCAATCTACCCAGCTTAGACTAACCTGTGAAGATTGAATCATTTCAGCATGGGGCTTTTTGACTGTCTGTTCTTAGGCTTATAGACTAACTAAAGATATATACATGGGTGGATATAGAATTTTGAAAAGGGAGGTGCAAATGGTGAGGTGCATCATCACATATAAAACCCCAAATACTTTCCTCCAGTTAAAAATAAACTAGAAGCTTTACTAACATACTAGGGAGCCTAGGGTTGTATAATTCAGTTTCACATGGAAGCAAAAAACAATATAAACTTTACTGCAATGAGCTAATAACAACCTGCAGGCCTGTGAAGTAGGAGCTTCATGACCAGGAGCAGCGAATGGACAACAGCCTTGCAGCACAAAGGTGAGTTTGATAAGTGGAACATCAAGACCGTTAAGAAGGAGACGGTTATTAATATCTGTGAAATGAAGAGTTTGGATGGGATCCGGTCCATTATAAAATGCCAAGGATTCAATTGACTCCCTCAGCAGTGCCTGACTAGAAGCACTGCTGCCACTGCCAGGCAGCTAGTTTCAAAATTTGGATGGAGCTGGACTCAAAAGGGGGTGCAAGTGCACCCATGCACCCCCCCCCGCCCACCATCTATAGAGAGCACAGGCTTTCTTGAACCCAAGCTCACGTCCTCAAAGGTTGTGAAAGGAGGGTGTGTATCCATCTGGCCATGGATTAATATAAAACAGAGTTGCTCTTAAAAAAAAAAAAAAGGAAATGGCTTTCTCTTGTCCTTGCCCAAGCTCTGCACAAAGCAGCCCCTTGTTTTGAGCCTGCTCACAGCCCCAGGCAGAGTCACCAGGAGCTGCAGCCCATGGAGCATGGGCGTCTGGTGCCTCCCAACTCTGGTGGGGCACCAGATCGCTGAGGGGGGAGGTTTTTCCCAGGGGTGATGTGTAGGGGGTACACACAGGTGCATGTGCACCCCCTGAATATGGCAGTGCACCCCCTACAAAAAGGTGTCACCAACACACTTGGTGGTGCCTGCAGGAGGTCGCCACTTGCCACTTCCCCTCCCCTGCCACCAACACCGCCAGTGGCATCTGTGGGTGGTTAGTGACACATGGTGGTCGCTTGCCACCCCTCTTGCCCCTGCCGCCAACAGAGCTGGTTGCATCTGCGGGAGCTCCCACTTACCACAGCTGTGCTTCCACTGCCGCTGTGCCCCTGCAGCTGCTGGGGGTACGTGTTGTTCATGGGGGGGGTCCCCCAGTGGCCGATCGCGGACTGGGGGGGTCCGGTTTTGTGGCTGGCACTTCCTGGGGGTGCACGGCCGATCTCAGGGGGTGCACGCGCACCTGCATGCACCCCCTACATGTCGCCAATGTGTGCAGAGACAGGGCCAGGGCAAGCAGACACCTGCTGCCCACAGGGTGCCATGTCTTGTGTTCTCAGGGGCTGTGCCAGGCTGGGAGGTAGTTGTGCTAGGAGGTTACACGAGGGACGCTTTGGAGAGGGGACAGTCCTGCCTCGGGCAGGGGGCTGGGCTGCACCAGCTCCCTTCCACACCACGAGTGTGTGAGTGAGAAAATGGGGGTGTAGGAAGGGAATGGGAGAGGAAATGGAGGGAGAAGGAGGGGAGAGGAGAGAAAAGGCGGCGGCGGCGGGGAGGCAGCGAGGCAGGGGAGAAGAGGTGAGGCCGGGCGAGAGCGGGAGGGGCAGAGGCGGGCGGAGGGAGGCGGGGGGATGCTGAGGCGGGCGGGAGCGCCCGGAGCCTGACGCAGCAGCAGCAGCCGCGGTCCCGGCCC
>NW_005842028.1:1972238-1983793 GCF_000455745.1 Alligator sinensis | reverse complement strand
GCCCGCCCGCCGCTCGGGCCAGCCCTGAAGCAGGGGCGCGGGCAGCGGTGCCTCTCGTCTGCGCGGGGGTTTCCCAGGCTTTGCCGGGCGCCCCTCCCCGCCGCAGGAGTCAGGGAGCTCGGACGCCGGCTGCTGCCAGTCAGAGCCCAGGCTGGGCACTGACTGGGTTGTGCCAGTGCTCCTGCTGGGAGGGCAGCCCGGGAGGGCTTGCCGCTCTGCTCGGGGGCAGGCCATGGCCAGATTTGGGGTCAGGAGGGAATTGTACCCCGTGCTCAGATTGGTATGGGCTCGGGGGGTTTCGTAGATTTCATAGACATTAGGGCGGAAGGGACCTCGGGAGATCACTGGATCCAGTCCCCCCAACCCAGGAGCAGGAAGTCAGCTAGGGGCAAAGGATCCCAGCAAGATACACATCCAAATGTTTTGCTTTCTTCTGTTAGCAGGGCTGTGGCCGGGGGCTCTTGACAATGTTTCCTAGAAGCAGGATGTTGGACTAGGATGTTGGTGGCCCTGGTTCACCTGCTTTCCCTGTGGCGGGCGAGGGTGGTAGGTCTGCCTTGTGTCAGGGTTGGTGGTTGTCTTACCTAGACTTTAGAGCAGTGCCTTTTTTTCCTGCAACCCGTTGCTGGGAGCAGTGCGGGGACAGGGGGGCTGCCGGCACAGGTCGCGGCTCGTCTTTTGTGTATGGTGCCACTGGCATTACCCCCGCGATCCTTGTTTGGGTCGCAACCCGGGGTTGGGAACTGCTGGTTTAGAGGATGGTTTGTGTGGGACGGTTTGGATAGGGATGGTCCTGCGTCAGGCAGAGGGTTGGACTAGATCAGTGGTTCCCGATCTGTGGTCACAGGTACCACCAGTGGTATGTGGACAACCTGTCAGTGGTACGCATTAACAGATTTATTACAATTGCTTTATATGATAAAAATTTGCCGGTGGTACTTCAGGTTGAACTGAAAAATTTGATGGTGGTACTTACGGTTGTATCATTTTAAACTGGTGGTGCGCAATCTGTCAGTTTGGGAACTGCTGGACTAGATGATCACCCTTCCTAGATCAGCAGTTCTTAACCTTCTTTGTATCAGGACCCATTTGTAAACACCAATGGCCAGTCCAAACCTGGTGCCCCTCACTCCAAACCCGCTGCTCCCCCACCTGCAGGCCCCAGCCCCCTAGTGTGTGAGGCAGGGAGTGGGTGTGTGGGGCAGGGCGGCCCCAGGCAGCCCCTTGCAGGCTGGAACTCTGTCAACATGCAAGGGACGACCCACAGTTGCCCACATTTTTCTCCTTTAAAGGAGAATCCATTTTTAAAATTTGTTTGCTACCCTTTCATATAGTCTTGCAACCCCACGGGTTGAGCAGTGTTGGACTAGATGATCGCCCTTCCTAGACTTAGGTGACTTCTGTAGGATTCAGTGAAGAATGGTGCAGGGTGTGTATAGTGAGCAGTGCACATCGACTGTTGTATGGCCAGGGAGAGAGAGACTCTGGACTAGCATGCTGCGCTTTGAGTGTTGTTCTGCCCTATCAAGAGAAACAGCTGTTTCAGAAGGCATTCATGCTCCCTGTGTATGTTGAATACACCGGCTCACGAATCCTGATTTTTCTTTTTGTAGGGGGTTTATCAGAAGCTGGGCAAATTGGACCCCTCAAACAAAACTGCCCAGCTTGTTTCTGTAAACTGAAAGAAGAAAATTATTCCCAGGACTTAAAGTTTCCTGTGATAAAAGAAGCCCCAGTATAGCAACATGCACTAACAAGGTGCTTGACTAGCATTCGGTCCTTGTGATGCTGTGATGACAGAACTGACCAGCACGAGCTAAAAGACGTGTGCGCTCAGGACATACTGATTTTAACTTTTTTCTGGAGAAGGTGTATGGCACTTATAGTAAACTACATCTGAAAAAAAATGAGCTGAAATTTATTTCCCATTTGAAGTTCAACACACCAGGGTTCCTTGAAGGTGGATTTTTTAACTTTACAACTGAACAGTGGAAATGAGAGTGACTTTTCTATGCTCTCCTTTTTATCCCTACTAGAAAAAAAGACAGACCTCCTAGAGCACTAACAAATAAAATGAAGTCTGTGGGACTTTTAAGGGAGCATAGTTTATATTGTGTGCCTGTTATTAGGTTTTAGACAGACAGGCTTGGGGTGCAAGGGAAGACTCTTGGGCAACAAAACCAAAATTCTGCTATTTCAGGTAAGGAATGTGTAGAATTCTGTGAGAAGCAAGGTTTTTTTTCCCCCTTCCTTTCTTTTTTGGTGCTATCTTTTATTGGGCTATGTGTCTAGATAGGAGAACTGTTAGATGCACTTTCAGGCACAAAGTGCACCTCTTCAGGTTTTGTGTCTGAAAGCTTGTCTAACATCCAATAAGTGATGTTACCAAAAAGACCCTTGCATATTTCCTGGACCATCACAGTTGCAGCAGCACTCTGGCCTGATTACAAAATGCCGTGGGCATTTGAGGCCAAGTTCATCCCTTTGTATCTTTGCTGTCTTCAGTGAAATTACAGAGCTGGATTTGGTCATTCATGTTAGAAGCTCTTATTTCTTATGCTTCAGAAAATCTTTTGGTTACCGTGGTCCAGATTTTTTAGATACAGAGAACCCACCATTCCAACTGAAGGCAGAGCGATCTCTGAAAATCCTGATTTTTGAAACACCTTTTTTTGCTCAAACCACGTTTTGTTTTCATTTGTGCAGCCACATTGACTGTTACTTAATGGGATTATTTGTGGTGTACATTACAGGCAGTCCTCGGACTTACGACACAATTGGCTCCTGAAAACCGTGTCTTAAATTGAAATGTTGTAACTTGGAACCAATTTTCTCATACGAAACAATGTTATAAATGGGGGATTGGTTCCTGAACCAAGGCCCGATACCCTATTTTCACCAAAAATACCCCAGTATTTTGTACTTGATCAATTATAGATGAGTAATATAGCTACATTAGTGTATTTATATTGTAAATAGCAATCGTATTGATTTGGAAGGACTTCTTTGAGGTGACTTTGCTGGACTTTTTGAAGGGTTCTTGGCTGGAGTCTTCTCAGGAGTCTTCACTGCAGGTTTTTCTGGAGTCTTTTCTGCTTTCTTAAAGAAATTGTCCAAGGAAGTTTGGACAGATGTTCTCCAGGGAGATGAGCGATGCAGTGAACTTGTTTGCTGGCATGGCGTCGCATTGGATCAAGCGTTGTAAAGATGAAACTGATGTCATAAAGCTGAAACATGGTGTCAATTTATAAACATTGTACGTGTGAAACGTTGTAACTCGAAACGTTGTAAGTCGAAGACTGCCTGTACTATAGTTTGAGACTGCTGGTCTTGTAGAATGTCGGGAAGTGGCGGAGACTTACTGAAACATGCAGGCTGTAATTCTGCAGTAATTGGATAGTGTAGTTATGAGATCATCTTTTTAATAAATAAAGGAATCAGAATATAATGTCCTTCAGAATCTTGCGTATCTGAGTTTAATATAATTTTCTTTCCAGTTTAGCTCTGGCATTATTGAAAAAGTTAGTTTATGAACAACAGGGAACTTGGAGTGAGAGATTCTAAGCAGCCTTTGTCCTGGAATCTGAAAAAGGTTCAGGGAACCAGTCGATTTATACAGTACTGAGGGTATGTTTCTTAGTCTTGTGCTGTAAAAGCTGTAGCTTTTTTCTGTGCATATTTATGAAATGTTCCTTATTGCCCTGAGTGTGAAGATTTTCCCTGAAAACTTCAATCTGTTGTAAACAGATCACTAAGGTGTGAGTATCTCTCATTTCCTTTAGAGATTTTTTACTCTGAAACCCAAGGATGACAACATCTACCTAAATAATATGATCCATTCCTTTCCTGATCAGTTCAGCAGAAACCTCCAGCTAGTATGTGTTATACAATTCCAAATGGCTTCTTGTTCTTCCCCATGCCATACCAAAAGCTCCAGCTGTCTACTAGTTAGCTACTAGTCACGGTCTTCTTTCCTTGTCAATGCAGAAGTCTTTAGTATGTTAAAAACTGTCCAGAGAAAGGATAAAATTAGTTAACTTTAATATAATTATAGCCAGTGCAATGATTTTGAAGTCAGATGAACCTGTCACATAATTCTCAGTCCATTAAAAATCCAGAGATTTTGTCATGGAACACACAGGGCCTTCCTTAACATGCTTCTTTTAGTGGGCCTTTCAAGCATAAGTCCATTTTCAAATACAGTTACATAAAAATCTCCCTCACTTACACAGATGAACAAAATCAGTACTGTTCCCCTTGATGAGGCTGTTCCTTCTGCCTCTATGGCATTATGTGCTTGGATATCATAGCCTGAACAAAATTTTTCAGGGACTTGCATTCAAAGATTAGTTTACATCAGAATGTAAGATGAATAGATGAAAGTAGGTGTTGATAGCAAAGACAGCTCACTTATACAGATAGGACATTCAGTGAACGGACGGAACAGGTGTCCCTTGCAGAGGACAGAAAGAAATGTGACAGTAAAGTGGAGTGTATGTTTCTGAAGAGAAATGAGGTCAAAAAAGAAAATCATACTCAGCCAGTGCTCCAGTGTTCACTCACCTATATTTTTTAAAATAACTTACACTGTAACAGACATCTTCATGCTTCCATACAACCCTTGCATGCCTTCCTAGATCAAAGACCGAATGCTCTCAGGAGCAAAAAAATGTTGCAGGTTAGCCGTACTGTCTAACCACAGGACATACTTAAGGGAGAGAGCAGCCCATGGAGGTTACAGCTGTGATGTCAGTGTCAGGACAGGTGAAAAATACTGGACTTTAATGTTTTGGTCATTAAGAGGACAGGGGAGCCTAGTTACACAAGCAGTGTGATTTGTCATCAGAACACGAGAGGCAGTATGGATACAGTAGGAAAGTAGGATCAGTTTTGATCCATGCTTACATTTTGGGGGATATGTACCTTGTCAGTAAAGGGATATAAATTGTATTTTGTATTATATATGTCTCTCAATTTTTACATTGTCACATTCCATTTTGAATTATGTGTCCTTCATCACATCTAACTTTCATGTGTGGGCCATTTTAGAGACTACTGAGAGAACATTAGGGAAAGTTAAACGTGTATATATCTGCTTGTAGGTATACTTTAGGTTAGTGGTTTTCAATTTTTTTTCATTTGTGGACTCCTACAAAATTTTGAATGGAGGTGCAGATCCCTTTGGAAATAGAATGCTTTCTCTGGGATCTGAAACTTTATTTTCATAGTCATCTTTTGCAGACTCCTTAGACATAGTCTGTGGACCCCCAGGGGGTCTGTGGACTAGGGCTGTGCAAAGCTTCGGTTGCTGATTTGATTCGGAGGAAATCTAGTCCGATTTGGTGTCTGAATCTCCGAATCTGAATCGAATCGGGAGACCAATAAAAAGGTCCGAATCAATCCGAAGTCTCCGAATTGATTCAGAGGAGATTCAGGCAGTCCCCACTCGCTGCCACAGGGAACTGGATCTGGACTCTGTGCTGGTAAGTAGGGAGTGGGGGGGCCTGGAGGAGGGGGGAGGGGACCATGGGGGATAGGGGGCCAGGCCCTATCCCCTGCCTGCTCCCCTAGCCCCTGTGAGCACCCCCTGCCCGCTCTCCCAGCCCTGTTAATGGTTGCTCTGCCCTGCACCAGTGTCCTGGCACTTAAAAAAAAACCCAAACAAAAGCCCCTCACTCACTGGCTCCTGCAGGTGGGGGAGCAATCCTCATTGCCCCCCACTGTCCCGTGCTGCGTGGGGGGGCTCTGCCACGAGCCTCCATCCCCCGCCCACTCTCCCAGCCTAATGGCTGCCTTGCCTCAGCGTCCCGGTGCTTTACAAAAAAAAAAGTGCAGGGCAGCCATTGCCAGGGCTGGGAGAGCAGGCGAGGGATGGGGCCTGTTTGATTCAGAGATTCGGCCGATTCGGCGGGACTAGTTGATTTGGAGTTTTGCCAGCAGCCAAATCTCCGAATCAGATTCGGCTGAATTGATTTGGGACAGTGATTCGAATCACCGAATTGAATCACTGTCCCCCGATTTGGCTGAATCCCAATCCAAAGTGAATACTAGCCACTTCATACAGGCCTACTGTGGACCACAGGTTGAAAATAAGTGCTTTAGTTTTTGGCCCAACAAAAACTACACCTAGATTTGTATACATTTCATCTGAATAATTAAAACAACACAGTGGATTCACTAAGGTTTAAAAAACAAAGAGGTTTTTTTTTCTTTGTGTAAATGTTATAGTATTCAAGGAGAAATAAAATCATCATTTGCATTTTAATGTTCATGTTTAATATTCTTTCAAAGTAGCATTTCAGTCACCCAAGAGGGTAATAATGCCAACTGCAGGAAATTATTTTTCTTTGTGAAATATTGGATTACAGTGTTAATGTATAGGATGAATTTTGGGGTATCTAATGTGAATTATGAACTTGCAGCTTCTAGCCAAATAGTTATAGAGCTGTGGAATGGACATATAGGTCATCAAATAGCTCAGAGCTAGGTTTCTAGCTCAGAGGTCAGAATTTAGTATGTTGCTTTCTTCATTTGAGAAACTTCATGATTGAAAGTTAGATGAAGTGTTGACTGACAGGAAAGGTTTGGGGCCTGATTAATTAGTCCTCATGATGACATTCACCCTTCAGGCTCTCTCTTTTTTTCTCAGATCTCTCTGGGACCTGTATCTTTGGCAGTCTTACAACAGCACTAGGGTAAAGTTGTGGTAGCATAGCTAAAAGGTAGATAGCATGAAAAATAACCTGGAGACACAGTGATCGCTGTCTGTTTCCATTTGCAAAAGACAGCTGACTTTCCTGATCGAGCAAAACACCGACAAGATTCCAAACAGAATCTCCTGTTCCAGTCAAATTCATGGCAGGACGGCTTTGTTTTTGATGAACTGTAAGCAGTAGATTAAGTAGGGTGCCAGGCGGAGCACTAGCCTGGCTGCTCATTTAGTGGGTGCCACAGCATCTGGCAGCACTCCATACCTTCTTTCTCTGGTGCTTGTCATTCTCTCCCCACACTCTTCTGGTGCTTGACAGCATTTTTGCCTAGGGCGCCAGAATTGCTAATTTTGCCTCTGTGTCTAAGATTGCCTAAAGGTGCTGCCCCCTCCTTTAGTAACGTGCCCACCCACTATAAGGCAGTCCTGTAGCAGTATGTCTATAAGGTGCAAGGGAATATTGTGCCTAGACATTACGTGTTCCCATACAAACTACAGAGTAGTCATATTAACGTAGGCCTGAAGCTGAGTTTTTTAGCTCGATTGAGAAGCAGAGCTGATGGGCCTGCATGCTGTCCTCTGCAAACATAGCTATATGGCTTCCAGTTTGGGAGCTAGTGTGATTTTGCTTTCAGTGACCTTGAGTGGAAGTACCACTCCCACTGCCTGTGGTCTGGAGTTACAAACATAAGAAGGTGACTTAACTGTTACTACTTGCATGCTGAAAATTAGGCATGATCTTAAATAAATCTTGCTGAACAGAAGCCTTCATTATTTTAGGCCAGAGAAGAGCCTGGATCATTCATATCTGGGTGGTTCACAACCTGTTTAGTTCTTGCTGGGTTGCTGAATTGAAGACAGCTGCATGCCGTGGCTTGTACTTCAGAGGGTAATACATCTTTGATCAGCTAAAGCGTATCAGTGGTCTGATGTAGCAGTTTGCTGAGGCTCTGCTCCTAGCTATGCAGACTCTCAACTTTGTGAGTGGGTGGGTGTGGGGTATGGGGCAGATTTAGGAATATAACCCTGTTAAGTTATCCGAGTTCTGCTGTATCTCTATCTGGAACCACATTGCTAATTCCAGTTTCTGTTTTTCTTCTTGTATAGTGTTCTTTGTTTTTTTATTAGAATTTTTACATTACCACTGAACTCCATTTCTGCAGATGTAATTTTAACCCTAGTTTCTTGAGTACTAGTTTGTAAATTTTAACATATTTTTAATTTTCAGACCAATATAAGTTACCCTGCACTATTAAGAACTTGGAACAGGGGTGGGCAAAATACGGCTTGCAGGCAGGATCCAACCCACTAAGCCATTCTATCTGGCCTATGGAAGCCTTAAAAAATTTAGAAAATATTTATCTGCTCCTGGCTGCCTGTTAAAGATGACAGGAGCGGGGGCTATAGGACCCAGGGGGAGCCTCAACAGGAGGCAGCAGCCGAGCCCCGTTCCCCCCAGCCATTTGCCTGCCTTCCTACCCCCACACTGCTCCAGCACCACATGGCTCCCGGCTGCATCGCGGGACTGGACAGCATGGCCCGTGCCAGTACCCTGTGGTGTATGTGTGTGTGTAGGAGGGTGGGTGAGCGTGTGTGCGCGTTCATAGGGTGAGTCCCACATGCACACCCCACCATACACATGCACTCACACTCCTCCTTGCACTATTATACACACACACCTGCACACCCACACCCCAGCCACCCTCCCCTGACACACAGCACCCCACAAAGCCCATATCCACCCACACCCCACATATCCCCACACATACCCATATGCTTCCACATCCACTCCCATCCCCACACCCCACATACCCACACACCTACAGTCCATCACAAACCTATACCTACCCCCCACAATATACAAGAGCAGGACATCATTTTAAGTTATTGTGCAATCACCTGTATGCACACCACACAAACACATGTAAACCAGGACAAAAATATTTTTTGAAATCAAATTAATGAATGTTTTAGATGTTTGCTTTTTAGAATATAATTTGGTATTTTTCTGGTTCCAAGATGGCAAAACCCCTTGCTGAAAGGAGTACTTCCGGGGGCAAGGGGAGGGACTTCTGGTGGCAAAGGTCGGGGTTAGGGGGCGGGACTTCCAGTCCCAATATCACGACCAGGGGGCAGGGCATCTGTCAAGGGGCGGGGCTACCCATGAGGCCCTTGACAGCTTGCCCAAACTCGGTAAGCGGCCCTCCACCCGAAATAACTGCCCGCTCCTGACTTAGAAGCTTCCACCACTTCAGCCCATTCAAGTCCAACTGCTCTGACTCTGCTTAGAAACCTGATAAAGATGGTGCGGTTGAGCTTCTCCTTCCAATCATACATAACTCATTCCTGAGAGATTTATATTGAAGCTGCTAGTAAACTTAATTTCCTATGTGATTATTTGTTGAACTGTTGTATGACCTCTGGCAAATCACTTGATCTACTTATGTTTTAGTCAGCCTAGCTGTAAAACTGTGTAGTAACCAGACCTTTCTCAGTAACAAGCCATGCATTTAAACAGAGCTGTTTTGAATAGATATGTGGGTGTAAAGATAAAGATAGCTTCATCATGTTACTACATCTCTACACACTCAAGCTGCCTTTTTGATCGACTCAAAGAATGTTTCTTGGAGGGTAAAAGGGTATGGGTGTCAAATTAAGAAAAAAAGTCTGATTTAAAAAAAAAAGGTATTTTGAGTTCAGAAAGTAAAATGACAAGCTGTGCTTTGCTTTAGTTGTGATCTGCAATTTGATGTTATGCTTGACTAAAAGAACAGGGCTGGCTAAATATACGAATGGTCATTACAATCCATTGCTGGTGTTCCAAAAATTTTACATTGGCCTTACAGACAAACTTCCTACTGCTGTTTGCTGAAAATATTTCGGATCTATTTTAGACCAAAGTGTTTATGCAATCGAGGAATTATTTATAAGACTTTTTCCCTTTATTGTTGCTTCTGAACACTCTGGTATTATTTTGTTGCCTATTGTTTGTTCAGTAATTGATTAACCTGCTTTTGTTTTACATTTTTTTTCCATTTTAATGTGACATTCAATCTTCTGTGCCTTTCTTTTGACACACTAGTGATTGCAGACCTGCCTTCTTGAATAAACTTAATATTCTTTGATCGTCTTTGTGTCTCACAGGCACATACTAATTTAAAGGAAAATCTTTAACCAAAGGGTTCTCTTTAAAATTCCTATCCCTCAGTGAAGTGTAAAGAATAATAGAGTATGCTGAAGCAAGCCTTTGAGATGAAGGAGCAATGTCCACTGGGAAATGAATCTTAAAGTGAAGATATGCTGAATGTTGACAGCTTGGAAACATAAGTGGGAAGGGGTGGGCAACAAGGGAAATGAAGAGAGAGCGAAGAGACCCAGGAAGAAGATGAGGAAAAGAACCTTAGCTGTGGAAAGGGAAAGGTTAAAGGATTATGTAGACAGCAGGCAGGAGATTTAGTGAATTTATATTTATCCTGTAAATGATGTCAGAAGCATAACCAGCAAGTACCTTAAGCTGCTAGATGGTGCTGTAACAGTTGCACTCACAGGAAATGGAGTTAGATGAGATAAGCAGGGAATGCAAATTAGGGTGGGTTTCATGCAACATTTTACTGTTGCATTTAAAGAGGGCACACTGAAGTCTGTAGTCTCAACTCCATGCTGGAGTCCATAGCTGCAGCTATTTGGAGGGTGCTTGACAGGGGTTGCCTGTCAGAAGTCCCACTGATCAAGCTGCAGCTCTGGTCATATGCGTTCAGCCTGATCTCTCTCGTTGTTTTATGTGGTTGCTCAAGCTTACAATGTGGTGTTCACTTTTATAATTCTTGTAGATATACAAGAACAGAATCAATAATGGCGTGAGGCATACGCAGTTATTATCAGTTTGATATACAGACTACAAGACACATTTTTGGAGCTTCTCTTCATAAATGATGTGGAATCTTACCTAGATGGGTTTGGGATGTTGTTCGTAACATCACAAAGTTAAATTGTCGTTTGACACCAGTTGGGTCTGAAAATTGAGAAGTCAATGTATTTGTAATTTTCTGCTCATACCTCTCAAAATCTATACATAGTCTCTCAAGATATATTCATAGTCTTGAGCTGTTTTTCCCCCTCATCCGCATTGCCTGTCACATTGAAATAAACTGGTGTAATAAGAATTTTGAGTTGTTATGGACTGTGAGGCTTCATTTAATTTAGACTGTACTGAGATCTAAATGCTTTACTGGATTCAGTATTATGCAGGGCATTGGGTAAACCTAGGTTCTATCAAACTAACTAATATTCCTAAATCTAAACTCCGAAAACATGTGTGGGTTAACCTAAAAAGGCAATGCTTTTTCCTGCTTGCTTAACCATCTACTGCAATGAGAACGTGTCATATCACTGAAAATAATTGTAAAAGTTTGAGAGAAAACAGAACGTTCCATGTTTCCTCCTAATTTTATATGTATCCTGCAAATAACACAATGTGTCCATATAATGAAAACGAATTGTTTTGTAAAAGAGCCAGTGAGCATTTGCGTAAAAAATACATCAATATTTTTTCTTTTGCTTGTTCATGCATCTATTTTAGTACTGAAAATCTGTTAGCATTGCTTTCGAAGAGACTTAAAATGTTGAATGTAAGACAGTAAAATAAATACATTCCAACATTGTGCTGCTTATTCAAAATAAATCCTAGCTGGTTAAAGAAGTTTAATTCTTTATACAAATAATAATTGGTAGCCTGCATGCAGCAGACAGCTAGAAAATATGGATGCTCTCCAGTCCTGTCCCCCCAGCTCCCCTTCCAAACAGGATGGAAGAATTTGTCTGTATGTGGCTATAATGGTGCCTCTTT
>NW_005842028.1:1950699-1972176 GCF_000455745.1 Alligator sinensis | reverse complement strand
TGTCTGTATGTGTCTATAATGTTTCCTCTTCCCCTTTCAAGGTGGGCTGTAGCCTATGAAAGCTTATGCTTCTCTGAATGCATTAGTCCAGGGGTGTCAAAGATATGGCCTGCAGGCTGGATCCAGCCCATGAAGCCCTAGGATCTGGCTTGTAGGTGTTAGACTCAGTCCTACACGTTGCATGCAGCATGCGTGGCTAGTCTTGTTGCAGCTGCATGCTATGCCCATGCTGGATTGGGCCCACATACCAGAACCATTGCACAGAGCCAGTTCAGTATGGGCATCTCATACAGCATATGCCATGTGTCTGGTCTAAGCATGAGCCCCAGACTGGTGCTGTTGTGTGCTGCGTGCAGGGCTCAGGGCTGGTCTGGGGTATGCACTATATGAACTGACCATGCCAGACCAGCCCTGCATGTGCTTTAGTGCATGGGGCTGATCAGTGGGTCTGATCCAGCCTTCAGACCAGCCCTGAGCTGCTCATCTGGCCCCATGAGACTGGATGAGTTTGATACCCCTGTATTGGTCTTAATCGCCTTGCCCTGCCTTCTGCCCTTTCAGAATGGAAGAGAGGGAGCAGCATGCCCTAAAGCACAGTACAAGGCATCAGCCGTGTTGCTTCCTGGCTTGGAGTAAATTACTTAACCATCCTTCACTTCAGTTTGTCCCTTGGTGAAACTGGGACATACTTTCCACTTGTGTAAGGTTCTCTGAAATTTCAGAATTGACCCGGGAAGGATTCTTTTGGCTGAATATTTTGCTTGCCGAAAAGCATATTTGGGTTCCCTAAATGTATGTAGAATTTGTTGAATTATTTAGATAGGAAACAAAATCTGGAAAAAAGTTCACTGTTTTGTTCTGATGTTCAAAAGGAACAGTCTGATTTTGTCATGTCAAAATGAGATTATGTTTTGAAATTCATTTAAATTAGATTTCAAAAAGGCATTGAAAAACCTCACAAAAATGAAATAAAATATTGGTTCAACTGGAATTAATTTAATTTTTGTTTTTGGGCTTTTCAGCAAATAAAATTGGTTATTCTTACAGAGCTAGTGATGATGCATTAATTGCAAGGCTGAGTTTGCAGAGTGGACAGTTAAAAAAACAGACTTTGTTTCCCTTGCGAACAAAGTACATTTGTTGTGAAAGTCACAGAGAAGCAATAATCAGGAATCCCACAATACCAGTTTGGGTTTGTATGCTTTACTGGCCAAAAGGAGTATTGTTACCTTGTTTGGGGTACTGCGCTTTTCAGTGTGGAAGTCTAACATAACGGCAGTCATGAAGTGGCTGCTGGTTTGAGTTTCATTTTGGAAGCAGAAGGCTAAAATTAGTTGGTGTATTTTTTTCTCTCTGTCATGGAGACTATATTTTGTCCTTGATTTATTGATTTGCCTAATTTGAGTTAAAAGTTATCTATTCTGCACTGCAGAAGGAGAAGAAAGTAGTTTAAGAATTGTACTCCTGGTTTTGGCTCGCCAGTCTAGCATGCAAGTTTACTGTGGAGGAAAAATAGATGTTTCTATTTTTTCATTTCAGTTACTTTGTGCATTTAACAACATTTTGTGCATTTAACAACATAGTTTAATGGTTTCTTTTTCCAAAGTCCATATGCCCACAGTCTTTCACATGGCAAAAGTGGAGAGAGAACTATGTGTATAAAAGGAAAATGAAAAACAAGGTTGTAAAACTATAAAAATTAGCAAGGTAATAATATGGGATAAAATAATTGAAATCTAACTTAAAACCACTTTTAACTCTTTTGATGAAAAATGATGCATGTGATTTAGGCTGCATGTTTATACAGCATGTGCAAAATGTGTAGTCCTATTAATCATATAAGGAAGATGAAATCCATACAGGAGGCACTCGGATATTAAGTATGTATGCAATGATGACAAGTTTATGTGTATAACACAATTATTATCCTTGTCAATGGAAAATTTCAAAGGCTGTGCTTCAGGGGTCTAGGTTGTAGCCGTGTTGGTGTATGGACATGCTTCTTTGGGTAAATCTGATATCTTTTATTAGACTAATTCATATAGTTGGAAAAATTCTTCTTTGCAAGCTTTTGGGTACAAACACCCTTCATCAGGCTGAGGAAGCATCTGCTGTTGGTCTTGGATGGAAGAGCACAGACCAATGGCAGATGCTTCCTCAGCCTGACGAAGGGTATTTAAATATTGTTAAATTACAAACATCAGAATATACAGAAGCATAAGTGATGCTTAGCATGGGTTTATTGTTATTTTGATAAATATAGGACAAACACAGTCTGATAAAGGGTGTTTAAATATTTCCTCAGCCTGACGAAGGGTGTTTCAATGCTGTTAAATTAAAAACATTGTTAAATTACAAATGTTGTTAAATTAGAAATTGCAAATGTTTCCTTTGCCTGAAGAAGGGTGTTTGTACCGGAAAACTTGCAAAGAAGAATTTTTCCAACTATTTGAGTTGGTCTGATAAAAGATATTGGACTTACCCAAAGAACCTTGCCTGCCTAAAGGCTGTGCTTCGTATTTTTATTCTATTGCTCTAGGTTTGAGCTATTAGGAACACTGACTTTAGGAAGACTTCTTATGCACTTTGCAGGATAAGTGTTTGCAGGATCTAATTCTTAATTTGCACGTGGACTTGATTTTGCAATCTGCTCTTATTTTTGTAGATCCCGGTGCTTTCATAGAACCTCACTGACTTCACAGGGGTTCTGCCCACAGCAAATAGTTTTTAGGAGTAGGGCCTAAGGCTTTGTATTTACTCACACAAAGTGCCCCATGGTGCGGGTGCAGCACAGCTCGGCAGGGTGCTGGGGCTGCTGGGGCTGAGTGGTGCTGGGGTCCGGGTGATTGCTGGAGCCGCCCCAGGTCCCAGATAGTGTGTGGTGACCTGCGGAGCCATGCTGCACCACGTGATGCAACAGCTGTCACATGGGTGCCAAGTGGGGGAGGGGGGTGATTCCTGGTGCCCCACACTGCGCGGGGGGGGCTCTGCCACGAGTCCCCAGAGGCCCTGATCCCTGCTGCTGCAGCTGGTGAGTGTGGGGCTTTGCTTTACCTTTTTTTAAGTGTCGGGAGGCTGGGGCCAGGCAGAGCAGCCATGGGGGCTTCTACCACAGCTCCCCTGACCCAGGCAGAGGCAGGCACAGCCAGAGGAGCTGCGGGAGAACCTGTAGCCGCCTGGCTGTGCCTGCCTCTCCCCGGCTGATCTGAATCTCCGAATCAGCGCTGACTCTCCAATTCTGATTGGGCCGAATCGAATGGGGACAGTGATTTGAATCACCGAATTGAATCACTGTCCTCCGAATCGGCTGTATCTGAATCAGAATCAAATACTCCCTATTCGCACAGGCCTAGTTAGTACTACTTTCCCTGCCTCTGCCTGCTGTAGCCTGGCTTACCTTAGTGTAAAACTGTACAGCCTTTCTGCACTAGGTTTTTACAGTAATTGTTCTGTCTAAAAAAACAAAAACAAAGGACTGTAAGCTCCTTTCATGATGGCTTTTCTTTTTCTTCCAGGTACAAATAATTATAACTGATGCAGTGCTTTTGTGGAAATGTTAGGGAATACAGGTTTTAATCCTATCTCCTTAGGCTTTTCTGTGTCAGTGAATGTAATTGATATTGTGCTTGCTTGTTTAGTGAAGTCATCAGGAGCTTAAATATTGCTTTAGTGCACAGAGAAATAAGCAGCTCTTCTGCATCCTGCCATGTGCATTAAAGCTTTGGCACACCCTTTGCTTTTATTGTATTACTTGCCATGAGATAATCTCCCTCATGACTTTTTTAGCATCTAGATTGAGATGGTGAAATCAGTGCCGAAGGTGAAATCTGAAATGTTATAGTACCAGTCTGAACATGAGCCACTTCAGGGATTTACCCTGGAAAACAAACAACCAATATGTGGTGTGCCCTCAAACAGACTGTCGCCAGTTTTTCTGTCTCTGTGAGTTTTCCTTAGCTCCAGTCTAGAAAAAGAACAGAAATCTCATGTTTTTACTGAAACAACTAACTATGCTCCAGTTGGTTGCTAGGTGCATAGCCTGAGAAATCCTTCCTGTTTTGACTGGAGAATCCACTCACATTGCCAGGATCCCTGAATTAATTTTCTTACGTAGTCTCACACTTTGTACCTTGGAGACAACTGTGGGAACTGAGGAGGTTTAAAGGACGAATGGAAACAATTCAGAGGAAAAGTATCCTGCCATCTGAGCATTTGAAAAAAAGGCAGAACTAAGTGAAACGTGATCATTAATCTGCATATCCTTAAATGTTCTATTGTTGTGTCCCCTGCCATTTCCTAATTTTTTTGCTGGCTGGACAGAAAAACATAGACATCAGAAATTGACAATCCTTTAGTTTGGTACTTATCAGATATAGGTTTGTTTCTACAGCATATTCCCAAGGGCTGTCTCTGGCCCCGAATTGCTTATGGTCTAATTTGTTACACAAGACGTGACAAGAGAATGTAAGATATATGCAGAGGAAGAAGAGAACTCAATGGGAATGGTATGAAGATTGTAAGGCTACATGGTTTAGCTGGACTTCAGTCCCTGGCACAGAGAAAAAGAAAAAGAAATGCCTTTGAGAGAGAGAGAGAGGGGAGGATTTGGGCAGAGCCACTATGTTGTCAGGGAAAGGAGAGATGAGCAAGATGGTAGTGTTCATTTTGCCCTTCAAATGTTAATGCTGGGTTATCTTGTTCCTTCCTTTAGCTACTGTTTCAGGCAACGAAGCACAGTTCTAGTATTTCCTAATCCCATCAGTCTCTTAGTAACTTCTGTTGTTGGGATCCATGTTCCTTCCAATTTGTTGACCTATATCTGTTACTGAGGTGTTAAAAATGAAATCGGTATTTTAGATAACCGTGTCAGAGCCAGATGTAGAGGGAAACCTGTCTTCTTCATGATATGTTAAAGTCTTCATACATAGTTCAGATTCACAAGAGATTTTTTATCATATTTCTGATAAATCATGCGGATACATTTAGCTTACTTTCTCCTATTGCCTTTTAGTATTACTGCTCTTCATATTATGGATGAAGATGTCAACACCCTGCTTAATACTGATTCTTAAAATCCTATGGGGCACATCTACACATGCTTTAAGGCATTTTTCCTAATGCATATTAAATTTAGTACCTCTAGTGTGAGGTACTAAACAAATGCACGTTAGGCTGCCTTGATACGCAGTAACGATTTGTGCATGGTTTTTAGGTGATGCTTAATGAACAGTAATTTATTTTACTGTGCATTAGTGTAATAGCATTTTTTACACGATGCTTTAATACGCAGTAAAATAGGCTACTGTGCATTAAAAAGCATGTGTAGATGTGCCCACTGGGACCTTCATCTTACTCAAAACACTGCTGTTTCTCATTAACCTTTGGCATAAGTCCTTCATCCAGTTGTCAGTCCCTATGACAATGCTTGTGTCCAAGCCAAGTCTGAATTACTCACCTGTGATTTTTGAGAAATGCTGTTGCATCCATTGCAATCTGGATAGATTGTGCTAATGAACTACATTTTCTTGCTCCATTAAGTTTGTAATTACATCCAAAATAGTGACAAACCCATGCTAAGCATCTCTTATGCTTCCGTATATTCTCATGTTTGTAACTTTACTTTTTTATTTAAATGCTTCTTTTGTACCTCATTTAATGACATCCTAGAGTCAGACACTCTGGATGATAATTACCACGATTACACCTTTTCAAAGTTTTTGTACCATATTTTGCTCTTTTTTCGTGTCCTGAGATGGTTCTCTTGGCTCTGCAAATTTCTGTGATTCTGTTGTTTAAATCTGTTTCTTTGGGTGCCTACGTTCAGTACATACTAGTACATATATGTTCAATTTTTTCATGTCTTTGTCCTGCATTTTATTCATTGGTATATTTATATGGCTTTCATTGTAGCTTGATAGTCCTTATATCTTTTCCTTATTTCTTTTATTAATCATGATTTAAAAAATAATCCGTTCCTTCTCATGTTTATTTTAGAATCCTCTTCTATTTATTTTACTATTATTTTTCATTAACAGCAATATTTCCTTTTTCTAGAATTTCTTCTGTCCCATCTTATTTTTACTGTCCATGTGGCTATCACCTGTATTAACTCATTCTGGCTGTGTTAACTCATCCTGGATTTTCTTTTGTCCCTTTTCCTAAAAGAAAATGTATGTTATGGGTAGGCAAACACTAGTACAGGTGCTAAAGCGTGGCATGGGAAGGTATTTTGCTTGGCATGCGTGCCTCAGGGTGGATGGTGGAGAAGGGGCAGGCCTGATCCTGCTACAACAAGGATCAGGCCCCTCGCAGCTCTCTTGCCATCTGCCCCAGGCATGCCAACATCTTACAAATTGAGATGGCAGGTGTTTTTGGCACTTTGCCCAAAAATATTGCCAACCCCTGGTCTAGGTACAGATATGTCTACCTTTGAAGCTTGTTTTATTACTTGAGACATAGAATGATAGTTAAGTAGTGGAGGAAAATATAGATCGTGGGGAAGTTTGCAAAACTTACATATTCTTTTAAGAACAACTGGGTTTTTATTTCACAATTCTTTTTTCCCCTAAAGATTTGTTTTATTATAGAAATGTTTCTAGTTGCTTTTTGAAATTTGTGTTTTATATATGCCAGAATTTTTCTGTCTTTGTTTCTGCATTAGGATTTATTTGGGCACATTGCCTTTATTCATAGCAAATTGTTTATTTGCTAAGGCCTCTGACCTTCTGGTACTGGACCCCCATATATTTAATAGTTTAGTTGATACCTTGTGGCATGAAAAAATGAATACAAACTTAGAGTCGTTTGGGATTCCCAGCCGTGGTACTTGCCTTCAGGAATTTGTTGCTTTGTCAGCTTTTATGCTTTTGATCAGAAGTATCTGTTTGTCTAAACTGACATACCAAAATAAGAAAATCAGATTTTCTCATTCTTTATATATTTTTTCTTAACTAACTTACATGTTCAGGATAGGAGGATACCTGTGGGTTCATTTATTTTTCATGTTGCTTTTGACAGCTCTAGCAGATAGGGCACGTGGAGCTTTTAATTGGTTGAGAGATGCAGGTGAATGAAAGAGGACAGAGGGATGTATTTAAGCAGCAGAATGTAGATTTAGTCATTGAAGGCTGTGGAGAAGTGTGACATGCCCCACCACTCTCATCTTTCATGTTTTAGATGCTAAGTAGGTCAAACGTGGGGTTTCAGGGCTAATCTATCACCTGGAGTTGGAGTCTTTTCAGCCTACCTTCAGGAGCTGGTTCAGTTTTGACTCCTTTTCCCCCTCCCCACGTGCAAGGGGACTTTGGCCTCTAAGAAAGCTCAGGACTTCTCTGATAGGCTCAAGGACAACTTCTTTTTTTTTTTTTTTTTACCTCCAGGAGCTTGCTCCTTTGGCCTTTCTCCATGCTGGACATAGCTTTTCAAGTTGCTAAGAACTAAAAATTTCCATAGATTTCTAATAAACATTTCTATTCAACTAAAATGCCTCTGTGATGCTGTAAAAAAGTCCTAGAGGGAAAAATTCCTTCCTGATCCTGCAACAGATGACCCCAATGTTGTCGCATGACAATTGCAGAGGGAAGGGTAGGTGAAAAGAGCAAGAAGCTCCACAAGGCCTTGGCAATTGTTTAAGTTAATGAAGGTGAGGAGTAATGGCCCAGGCAGCTCCCATCTTCTCTCATTGGCCAGACCAGGAGAGGAGAGTGTTTGGACCCGAAGGGGCCCAGACTGCCGTTCCTAGGCAAGTATTGTCTTCTTTCTGTGCTGACCTCCACACTGTTGCTTGGGTCATATGGGCCAGTGGATGGTGTGGGGTTTGGCATTGTAGGAATTTTCTCCAAACACAGGAGCAGTGACATCAGTCTGCTGTGAAGGAACCCATTGAAGCTAGTTTTGGCACAATAGTCACCTGCCTTAGTAGAGAAAAATAAAATGTCTTTCTTTTCATCCTGGGTTATTCCCTGTTGTCCCATCCCGCCCCCCCCCAACTTTTCTACTCTTTGTTTCCATAGTGTGAGCAGTATGCATAGTGATGTGTAAATGGTGATGGAAACTACTAATTTGCTCACTGGACAGTGCCTATAGGAGACAAGAACTGTGATTATAACAATCCTGCAGAACTAGGTTGTGCCCTAAATAATGTTTGACCTCTTTTGTGTGAGGTATACAAGAAATAGCATGTCCAAACCTCTCTCTGCTTCCCCCATCTCATAAGGACTTATTACTCAGGCTGAACCGAAAGAAGATTCTTGTAGCACTTTATCCCCACCCTAGCTGTCTAATGGGTAGGGGTTATGAATCTAGAGCAGGGGCAGGCAATTACTTCAGGTGCAGGGCCGCTTATCCAGTTTTGGCAGGCTGTCGAGGGCCGCATGGGTAGCCCTGCCCCTTGACAGGTGCCCCACCCCTTGACAGGTGCCCTGCCCCCTGGTCACCTTCTTGGGACCAACATCCCAATGTCTTGGGACCAGTGTCCCAGGGCTAGCACCGGTGGAGCCCAGAGTGAGGCACAGGCCAGCAGGGGTCTGTGGAGCCAGGCTGGGCTGCACCAGCAAGGAGTGGGGAGCTGGCCCGGCTCCATAGAGCCCCTGCCGGCCAGGACCCCGCGATCCTGCGACCCTGCTCTGGGCCCCACTGGCACTGGCACCAGGACACTGGTGTGGGCCCTGTGCTCCCACTGGCTCCCTGCCCGCTCACACCCAGTGCCCCCCAGCCCCATGGTACAGGCAGGGGGCACCACAGCCCTGACCCCCTGCTCACCAGCAGCGAAGAAGCTGGTGCTGAGCATGGGGAAAAGTAGCCCCTTGCCTGCCCCATGGCCGGCGCCCTGCGTTGCAGGCTCTCGCAGCCCATGTGGGACTGTCTAGAGCAGGCACAGGCAGCCTTATGCGGGCTGCAGGTGGCTGCAGTGCGGGGTGCCGGGCCTGGGGCAGGTGAGGGGCCACTTTTCCCTGCCCTCAGCACCAGCTTGTAACCTGTCCCACTGCCAGGTGGGGCTGGGTTACATGGTGGTGCTGAGCACGGTGAGGGGGAGAAGGCAGCCCCTCCATGCCCGGTGCCCCGTGCTGCAACTGCTCGCAGCTGGCCTGGGGCCGTCTGTGCCTGCTCCGGACAGCTGCCGGGCCTGGGGCAGGTGAGGGGCCACTTTTCCCTGCCCTCAGCACCAGCTTGTAACCTGTCCCACTGCCAGGTGGGGCTGGGTTACATGGTGGTGCTGAGCACGGTGAGGGGGAGAAGGCAGCCCCTCCATGCCCGGTGCCCCGTGCTGCAACTGCTCGCAGCTGGCCTGGGGCCGTCTGTGCCTGCTCCGGACAGCTCTGTGGGGGCTGCGAGTGCCTGCAGCAGGGAGCGCCGGCCATGGGGTGGGTGAGGGGCCACTTTTTTCTGTGCAGGGAAGGAGCCCAGGGAAAAGCTGTGTGGGGGGGGAAAAGCAGCCCCTCCCCCACCCCATGGCTGGCCAATGGCGGAGGCGCCCTTCTGCAGCCACTTGCAGCCCATGCAGGGCTGTCCGGAGTGGGCACAGGCAGCTCCACGTGGGCTGTGAGCCATGGGGCAGGGAAGGGGCCGCTTCCCCCCCATGCTCCTTCCCTGCCCAGGGTCTCCCGCCCCACTTACCTGAGCTTCCTGTGCTGCTGGGGCAGCCACGTGCTCCCAGCCCAGAAACTGGGGCTGGGGCTTCTGGCTGGGAGGTGGGGCCGGGTGAGCCCACTGTTGTTGAAGTCCGCCGGTCTTCCCCTGGGTCCTACTGCCCTTGGTTCCTGCATTTTTGACAGGAACCAAGGGCAGAGAAATATTAATTTTCTACATTTTTTTAGGGGCCCCACAGGACGGATAGAATGGCCTCACAGTCCGGATCTGGCCCGTGGGCCGTATTTTGCCCACCCCTGATCTAGAGAGAAGGGGAATCTAATGAATTCTGTTTTCATATTATCTTCATCAAGACTTCTACCAAAAGCTCTTTTCTTTCATTTTGAACTGAGAAACTTCTCCTCCTCCTCCTCCTCCTCCTCTCGTTTTCCATATATTCCCAAAATAGAACAACTAAAATCTTCCAAAAAAAAAAAAGGGGGGGCTGTGATAATATTGGGTTCCTAAAGGTTATTAGAAGTTCCTGTGCGCAAGGCTTTTTGCATACAAATATCTCTGGAAACAAGAGGAGGTGATGAGTTGTCCAGAAAAGAAAGGCTTCTGCTTTCTGAACAAGCTAATTGTATATTCCTGTTTAAAACAAGTATCACTCTTGACACGTTTCATGCCTGCAAGATATTTCATACTCTCAGTGGAATAAATAACACATAGAGGGCTGCCTCAGATGCCTGGTCAATGGAGAATGCTGTGCCTGATGTTACATATCAGAGATCAAAACCAAATCCTTCACTTCAGGGCATGTGGGGAATTTGTAACACTCTGGAGGAAAGCCAGTCAATAGACCATTAATGATTGTTCCTCCATCTACATGGTCTCTCTTTAATTGGTGACAGATCTGCTGTAATATTGACCCTAATCTACGTTTAATAATCATTCAAGTATAATTCAATGTATATTTCTGTGCACATTTTTTATGCAGAGAGAGTACAAGTGAATACAATTTTTTAAATAAAAATGTGATGGGGGGTGGTCAGTGATTGCATATAATGTTTCTTAATTATGCAACGAATATTTCATACCCTGGCTTATTACCTGGAGAGTTCTACAATTTGGGTGGCCTAACAGATCTTATAAGCCAAATTCCATAATGCCTTTCCCACAAAGAAGTAGGTCACGTAATATTGCAACAGAGAGTGGTAAGATGCATTACTCTATTGAGCAGTTTTCAGTTTATGACTGCAGCTGTCCCAAAGACAATAGTGGTGACAAGTATATGTTGTCATTTCATCCAAGTGTACATTTTGACTAAATAATTTTAACCAAAGCTTATCATGTATTCTCAGTTACAGAACAGTAAAGAATGACTAATTATCAAGTCTGGTTTGGCTGAAAAATATTTAAGTAATTGAGTTAAAAATGCTCAAATAGTGCTGCAGCCTGGGCACATGTAGAGAGCCAACACTGGCAAGATTTGACAAAAAGAGAGTTATGGAAAAAATGGTCACAGTCAGAAAGAGAAGGACTGGCTGATGTGACTGGAGCGACATAGTTCTTTTCTGTGGAAGAATTATTTGCATAGCTCTATTCTATTGACATTTCATGACTTTTGCATGCTTAGCCATTCATCCTTAAAATTCTATTTCTGGTGTTTATTAGGTGTATGGGTTGGGTTTCTGGGATTTTAAGGACAAGGGTTGCTGGAGCTGCTGGAAGCATAAGAAGCATCACTCTCCAAAACTTAGAAGTTTTGCTGTCTTGAATAAATTCAGCAATAGCACCTGCAAATTACATCCTATAAAAGTATCTGCATGGCTATGACAGGGCCCTGCCTCATGCATATGAGGAAATCTGTAAGAGACTTTCTTTCCTGAGAACCTCAGGAGCTGTGGAGCTCCTTAGATGTGTCTGCTGGGCTACTTATATTACAGAAAGATCCACATGTCTTTGGTACAGAGCTCTAGGGGCACAGTGGTGTTATGCATGGTAGGAGCAGCCTGGGAAACAAATGATGACATTGGGCATGTGTAGATGAAATGGAGGCCCTAAATTGAAGCAGTGGGTTTTTTAAAACACTGCTTCGATTTAAGGCTCTTTAAACCACTGTGTTGTGCATACACCCAAACTTACCCGCCTCTCCGGCATCAGGGAGAGCAGTCCCTGGGCTGCAGGGGGGGTGCTTCCCCCTGCGGCAGTGGTGGCCCCTTCCCCAGGTGGCACCCGCCTGCAGGCATCTGACTTGAGTGGTCCTGGAGGGCACCACAGCCACAGAGGGAAGCACCGGGCCTCCTGACAGCTCAGGCAGGCAGGCGGGGCTGGAAAAAAAAAAAAAGATCAGGCTCACCACTTTTTTTTTTTTTTCTTTGGGCAGAGCTTGCTTGCCGGGGCTGCTGCCAGGCTGTCTACAGGGCTTCCTGCAGAGCCCCTGAGCTGCACAGACCTCGGTGCTTCACTCAGTGGCTGTAGGACAGCAAACTAAAACTCCTTGGAGGAGTTTTAGTTTTTTGTGTCCCAAGTCATTTAAGGTGCATTATGCCGCTGAATTTGCTACAAGGGCTGGAATTACTGAGCAATATGCTGCCAAGGCATGCGAAAACCAACACCATTAAAGCAGTGCAAAAGCATTTAATGTATAGCAAAACCCCCAGTTTTTCTTTTTTTTTCTTTTAAAATGCATTCTCTTCCTTTCCTCAACCATTTCTGACTTTTTCTTTCCCTCTCTATTCCCTATAGATAAGTATAAGTGAGCTAAGCATTTTGTTTTGGTAGCAAGTTGTATTTGTTTTGTTTTTTCTCCTTTTTTATATTGTATAATTATCATGTTTATATTGATTTTTACTGTTCTATATTACTGTTTTACTGGTACTATATGATTTAGGCCTACATATATATGTAAGTTAGCATAAGTCATGTCAAGTTTCCATTTTGTTTGTCAAACCTCCATCCTGTCCCCGTGCCCGGTTGTGTAACCCATGACTCACACCTACCCTTCCTATGTAACTTGGTTCCTGAATGAATGGGGATGAATGAGGGTGCTTGAGAGACAATGGCAGTAGGTCTAAAAATAGCTCCCTCTGAATGACCGAACCATCAACACCAATATCTGGACCAACTACCCAGCCCTTGGAGCCACCCTCAGCATTCAAGAAACAAAAGATGAGGCAACCCACCATTGTGCCAAGGCTGCATATGCTCAGTAAGAACACCTGGAGCCCTCTGGAACAGGAATGACCTTGCCTGGACAGGCCTTCCTCATAGGTAGGCCATAGAGGTAGTCTGCCCCATAAAAGGGGTAGTGAAGACTGACTCCTTGGGACGCCCTCTCCATCTGGACCAGCACCATGCCACACCACCTATCTACCCAGAGGCCCTGCTGGCGACCCCCCTCTGGACAACACCTACTGGACAAGGACCCCTTTCCAGCCTGGATAGGTAGCTATCACCTACCACCCCCTCTTCAACCAAGGATTTGAACTCTGCTTCTCTTCCCCACCTGGACTCCAACCCTTCCACTGAGTCTCTTTCTCCTGCTGCCATTGTGTGTGTGTGTGTGTGTGTGTGTGTGTGTGTGTGTGTGAACCAATAACTTCATGGGGCTGTGTAGTGTGTTGTCTGTTTAATAAAACTGTTATTTGGACCGCTAAGTTGGGCTTTGCTTTACTATGGTTTGGTCCTGCTCCAATCTCTGTTCCTCACCCCTCTAACTTCTGTCTCATTTCTCCCTCTCCTGCTTCTGGCTCACCGCCATTTCTGAAACATGTCCTGAGCTCCTCTCTGCCTCCAAACCCCCTATTTCTTTGCCACTGTCTTATCCCCACTGCCTTTTCCTTTTCCCCTGAGCAACCAGGTTTCTGCCTCAGTTTCTTTCCTGGCTGTCTCCTTGCCACCACTTATCTGCCCCCTCACAATATCTCAGCTGTCTGCCTCAGTTTCCAGCCCCAGTCTACCTTAAGTAAACCCAAGCCTCAGTTCCTCAGCCAGCTTTTCTCTAGTCCATCGGTTCTAATCCTGGTTCTGGCAACTTTCACTCCGTACACTTGAACTCTCTCTCTCTCTCTCTCACCTGAACCTTCCCCCAGGTATCCCAGGGTAGGGGGATAGTTCCCAGGTAGGAACTTACCTGTGTGTATATGTGTAGGTGAGTGAACTGGGGTGTGTGTGTGTGTATATATATATATATATGTCATTGTGTGCATGATATACAAATGAGTGATCTGTGTCTAACTTTTGGGGTGTATAGTATATGTGCTTGAACTGGTCATAGGTATGCATGTGCCTAGGCTGGTTTGGATATGTATGTGGCTGAGTTGGTAGTGTGTGTGTGTATGCACCTAATTGATTTGTGTGTTTGTATATGTGCAATTGTGTCACACCCGCCTGTCTAACAGCACAATATTGAGATCCTGAGAGTTGGCCTGACCTCACAGGGCAACAAATGCACTTTAAAGTGTCGTGCACATATGCCCCTTATTTAATCTACACCTGGCCATTGAGTCATAATCTAACTCCCAAAGTCTCTCTATTCTCAAAAGGGAGAAGATTGTGCTTTCAGTAGCCCTGCACTTGGTGCCAATGTACACACCTGTTGTACTGCTATGTCCAAGAGCATTCAGGTGAGGGAGCAAAGGTTTGTTTATTCATGTTTTGTTGCTGGCACAGGGTATTTAGTGAAATACTCCTTACTCCCTTGCACAGGGTAGACCCTATTTTACCCCAAAGGACAGAACCTACCATGCTTTCATATTTTTAAGGTCCTCAGGAAGTTGTGCTGCAACAGGATTTCGTCTCACCTCAGGTACCCCTGCCAGTTGATAGCAACATATTTGGTTACAGTTTAGCCATGTAGGCATAGTCACTGAATCCTTCCTCAGCTGTGCACTTTGAGTTTAGCAAAACCTATCAACCAACCCACAGATAATCTACTGCAGGTACTGAGTGTGTGACTTGCAAAGGCTTATAATTTCATCAAAGCAAAAACCGTTATTCATCTACTTGGACATCTGTTAAAATGTTTGCATTGATCACCCCCCGCCTCACCCCCGTTGCCATGATCTGTTTAAAAGAGATTTGCTATTAAACTTCCTGATTGCTATGGCTTTATTTCTGGATTTTTTTTACCAACTAGTTTTTTTTTAATTTTACATATTGTGCAAATCTGTGATAAATAACTCAGCTGTTCAGGCATAGCAAATTAACATAGCCAGCTCAGGGCAAAATGTAAATTGAAACTTTACACAAAGAACTGAACATCCTCACTTAATTTCTTTCTTTAGCATGGTGGTGGTAGTGTCTGTCTATAATGTCATAGTGCTTAGGAGCCTTGGTCCTGGACAAAGACCCTATTGTATTTGGTGCTAAACAAACTTAGATGTTTCTTGCCTCAGTGAGCCTACAATCTAAGTATGAGACTGAAGACATTAAGTGGATATAGCCAGGTATGGGAACACGTGAAACTGAGAAAGTGTGGCCAGCATGATATATATGATAGTCAGTACAGACAGTCCTCGATTTACAATGTTTCAAGTTACAACGTTTCACACTTACAATGTTTATAAATTGACACGCTGTTTCAACTTTCTGACATCAGTTTCGACTTTACAATACTTGATCTGACGTGATGCCATGACAGTGATCATGTTCACTGCATCACCCATCTGTCGAAGCTTCCTTCAATGCTTTCTTTAAGAAAGCAGCCAAGACCCCAGAAAAATCTGCAGCTAAGACTCCTGAGAAGACTCCAGCCAAGAGCCCTTCAAAAAGTCCAGCAAAGTCACCTCAAAGAAGTCTTTCCAAATCAATGTGCATGCTAATTACAATATAAATACATTAATATAGCTATATTACTCATCTACAATTGATTGAGTACAAAATTATGGGTTATTTTTGGTGAAAATAGGGTATCAGACCTTGGTTCAGGAACCAGTCCCCCATTTATAACATTGTGTCCTATGGGAAAATTGGCTGTGAGTTACAACATTTTGACTTAAGACGCAGTTTTCAGGAACCAATTGTGTCATAAGTCCGAGGACTGCCTTTATACCAGTAGCCTAACTTTTGTCAAGGTTTTGTAGGCAACAGAGCAGAGAAGAGTTTTTAAGGAGGAATTTAAAAGAACAAAATGAGAAAACTTGGTGGAAGTCCCAAGTTTGAGGGGGCATCATTAGAAAAGACACAAACAAAGGTGCTGCTTTGAGAGTTTAACAAGTGAATGATGGAGGTGAGATGGTGATTGGTGATCACCTTCATACTGAATGACATAATTTTTATCTGCGGTTTTAATGGGGTTAAAAAAAATGAACAAAAATTATGCTGTTAACTTTCTACTTTTAAAGTGTGCCCTTCTGTGAGTTCTTGAAGATGTCTAAAGTTAGAAATTTGAAACAAAGCTGCAATAGAGAGATCTGAATAGCAGTAACATTTCATAAAGGAGTTGCTTTTATTTCTGTTGAGCCCTGCAATTACTTAATGCATATGCTTGCAACTTTTTGGCGAATAGTCTGTGCCCTGCAGGAGGGTGGTATAAGTTTGGTTGTAATCAACAGGTATTCTAAACTGAACTTTAACTAGAAAATGTAACTTTAACTATAGAAACACTATTAATGTCTCTATCAATAAAATCCTTGTTAAACAGTAGTAAGGAGAGAAATTCAGAGCTGGCATATAAAGACCACAATATGGTCCTTGATTCATAGGACTAATGATAAGGTTCATAGAATTTATGGGTGCTCTGAGTAAGAACATTGTTCTGTAAACTTGATTTTTAGGCGGAAGAGTGATCGGCAGCTACAGAGCTTGTTTAGCTTCGTGGTTGATTTGAATTGTGCTGTAGGGAACAATGAATGCAACAAGATATCAATGATGGTGAATGCTTTGCTGGCTCTGAATGTAGAGCATGCAGCTGTATTCTGTAGAGGGAACGAAGAAGGGCTGAAAACAAATCCAGAAACAATCAGAATTTATTTGGAAAGTTGTTTTAAAATAAAACTGATTTATAGCTGCTGTTCCCAAATTAGATGAGGTAAAGAGCTTCCGGACTCAAGAAACCATCGGTGGTTTTGGAGCTTTAAGAGAAAATAATGGTTTAAATATAATTCAGAATATGTCTGTTGTTAGAAACTTAATGAGCTAAAGACCTTAAATACTTTTAAATGAATGTTTCATAATTTTTTTTAAAGGATTGTTTAATGTGATTAAGGACTTTGAAATGGAGAAAAATACTTCCAGGCTGAAAGTGTTCTGAATTTCTAATGTTAAAGAGAATTAGTTGCATGCTTATTCCATTATTCATATACTTGGAGGTATTATGCATAAGGCTTACTGTGGAATTCATGAATTATGAAAGCCATTTTCCTATTTGCAACTGATTCTCCTTTAACTTCATTGATTATTCTGCAATGTCAGAAATGAATGCAAAGTCTATGGAAGTATGCATTTTGATGCTCTATTCAGGTACCAGGATTATCAATGTAAATAATTACATGTTACCTTATTTCACTATTTTTTTCTCTATGTCCATAGGGCATGTAGTAGGAGATAGAGCAGAATTCAAAAGTACAAAAAGAAAAATGCCCAGTGAAGTTGCAGTAAGCCTGACTTTTACATTTGTTGAAGTCCTTTATTACCACCAGTCTGGCAATGCAAGGAAGCTTTAACGTGGATATAAAGCAGTTTCCAAATAAAGCTCTCCTGCTCGGGGAACTTTCATGGCTGTAAAGAACCAATGTAATAAGTCCGTGTAACAGGGAGCGAGAGGCTCCTGTTACATGAAGGGGAAAGCAGCAGCAGAGAGTCTCCCAGGTAGAGGGAAATATTGCCTTTGAGGAGCTGGCTGCAGGGGAATAGGCAGCCAGGGGCCAGAGGATATGATTGCTTATTGCAGGGCTAAGTGCTCTGCAATAGGACAGTAGGGCAGAGGGCAGTAGGGGCACTGCTAAAACAGTCAGGGCAGCAGTTGCAAGCTGCCCTGAGGCTAGTTGTCAGGTTCTAATGGTAAACTCCTGCATGTGGCTGGAGAGCCACTTGACTGGAAGGGGCAGTGGTTGGGAGGCATATAAGCTCAGACCCTGAGCCTGGGCAGGCAGTCTGCCATGCAAGCCACAAGAGGAAGAGCTCTGTAGCAAGATGGCTATGGCTGAGCTAATGCCTGAAATCTTGCCACACCTGGGAGCTGCAAGTAAAGGGCTGAAGGCTTGTAGGCAGCTGGGATCCAGGATAAGGAGGATTTCATTATACAGCTGGTAGGCTTAGAGTTTTGTTATAGCCAGGGGATTTATATTTTAGTTTGCAGTTTATACTGGTGGATTGGATTGTGACTGTTATGGAAAGTGGAGGTCAGAGTGCCAGAGAGGCATATGAAGGTTTGAGTCTGCCAGGGGCAGGGGCACAAGCCATAGTGGTGCCCTGAGGGGTGCATGGTGTTTTGAGCCCTGCCAGTGGCTGGAGCTCGTGGGATAGAGAGGGCCAAAGCCTGGGCTAAATGTGCTAGAGTTAGCCTGAAGCAGAGAGGGTAAAGGTTAGAAGCCCGAGAAGGGTAAGAACCAGGGCCAGGGGCCTGAAGCATGAGGGGCAAAGCCAGAGCCTGTGGTGGGAGAAACCTCCCTAAGGTTCGTTGTCTAGCTGTAATTTGATTGACAGACAACGCGGGTAAAGAAAGACAGCTGTTTATTTGCTCGAGCAAAGACCATAAAGCCAGCAAAAGGCAAAATGCCCCCCCCCTAAGGGTGAGGTGATCTTTTATACTTATTACAACAAGGCAAGACTTCATGGTTAACAAAAAAAAGCAATACTTGGGCGGTGCTTTTCAAATCTTTGTAACAGCATATTTCTATTAAGCTGAATTAGCACTTTTTAAAGCTAAAAGTTAAGTAACAGTAACATTATAATATGTTAGCAAAACCTTACACAGTAGTAGATACTTCTCAAGGACACAACCAGTGCACCCAGAACAATGGTTTCCCTGTCTTATCTTACTTCTTGCTGTAGCTGATTTTTCAGCACACAGACACAGAGATACTTGCTGCTTTTAACTCAGAAAATGCTTAATACAGTTAAAATGATTACTTGACACAAGCAAAGGCTTAGCTATCAATCTGCCTTGTGGTCAGCTGCATTGCTAGGCCACAGGTCATGCCTTGTATTCAGCTGTAAAGCTAATACTTCTTAATAATCTAAATTATTGTAAACCTAACAGTATGCTTATCAGAAAACTATTCTATTTCAGGGTAATAACAAACCTGCTCACTACAAATCCTCCCTTTGTTCCAATTTTTCAGGAGAAATTTTGGAACACACTTTTAGGTATTCAACTTCTTGTGGGGTTAGGTTTTGATGATTGATGCTGGATATTTGTACAAACTGACCATACATTTTTACTTGCCTTTGCATAAACTGTTGTCCTAGAGAGCACAGACACTGAAAACAGCACAACAGGCAGATTATAGTTATAACAATTCCGATTAAGCTTAATACAAAAGGTCTAAGCCATCCTGTAAGGGAAGGCAACCAATTAGTGAGCCAACTAAGAGATGTGTCTTTGGGGATTTTAGCTATATCTTCGGCTTTTTGGATATGGACAGCTGCATCATTGAGGTGGGTTTGTACTATTGTAAAAGAACTGTTAACCCAAACACAACATTTTGGTCCGATAACCGCACAAGCTCCCCCTTGAGCAGCAAGGAGAAAATCAAGGGCTATACGGTTTTGAACTACCATTTGTTGGAGTTCTTCTTGGGTGTCAGCCAAGGCAGCAACGGCCTTCGAGAGTTCCTTGTGACCTTCACTGAATTTATGAGCCATGATTTTTATCACAGCTTGCAAACGTAGTGTAAATCTTTTAAGACAAGCAGTGCCTATTCCTGGGAGTATACCTGCTAAAGAACACCCAACTAATACTCCTTTGGTAAGCGGAGTTTTTTGATATTTGTCTACTATATCACGGCTTTCTTGCAAATCCCTCTTGTTTCGCCACCTGCCCCGTGGAAGGTGCGTGGCGAAGGACGTAGAGGGTTTTAGCATTGCCGGATAGCAGATACCTTTTCCTTTGGCAGGGATTTTATGGTAGGCGGGGGAGCCACAGACCCAGTATTGTCCTTTTAAAGCAGCGAGGTTTGAATATTTAGGAGGTATTCGGCCCCCGTTTCCTAATCCTAGCACCCCACGTTCACCCTTTGATTTAAAGGAAGGATTTGCAGTTTCATTAAAGAAGCATTGTCCCCGGGAGGTGTCGGTGTATAAACAATACCACAAGGTATTATTTAAAGAGGAGATGGGGGTGCAGATAGGATTAGTGTCCTTGGTTAAATTTTTGTTGTTGTAGAAATCATTGTAAGAGCTGCAATAGGTAGGAGTTGCTGTGTTATTATTACGCCAGTCTCCTCCACTTGAACTAGTAAAATAGTGGTGACATATGCTTGTGCCTAAATTAATGCAGTTTGATACTGAGCAGTTTATATAGAAACACCAATCTCCAACAGCAGGCTTTACCAAAAGGAATTTCTGCTGACTTTGGTCCCAAGCTTGGTTATTAGAGGGGTTTAAAAGTGACTCGATGGGGCCCAAGGGGATGGGAGTCGTGGGAATGCCTCCTTGGGTGTGGAGAGGAAAATGACTGCACACCCAACAATCACTTTGGTTTTCTGCTTTAGCGGCTCTCTCAACGTATTGGAGGTATATATTATTATCAGAGATATGGGCAACAGTAGGTTTAAGAGTAGTCTTAGCCTGAGGAGACTCTGCAAATTGTCTGAAAACTGGGTGGCTAGGCTTTACACGATATTCTGTTCTATAAGTAAATACCCGAACTTTTGTTGAACTACAGCAATGTGAGGGAGGATACCGTCGGGCAATGTTGACCTTCCTGTCTATATCAGAGAGTTTGATTGAATCACTTCTCCAGACAGGAAAACCTCGGGCACCAGGATTAGCACATCTGCAGCAACTGGCAGCTATAGCCGATCCCTGTGAGAGACTTATTTGTCCAGCAAAGAGAAAGATTAGAAATAACATAGTTATAGAAACCATATTATAACAAAAATCAGCACAAACAGTATGCACAACCCTGCAGCTCCAATAACTGGTCTTCTGGGACATCTTACAGTCTCAAAGTGCTCTGTTTTAGCTGATCCAAAAGTGTCTAGAGGATGCAGTACTTGGAGTTCGGTGCTCTCTGGGCTGGGCAGGACCCCAAAAGGGTGACAGTTCATTAGTGGACCTTGGTTAGTTTGAGTTTTATGTTATCTAACGGGCTGCAGGTCCAGGAGGTGTTTGTTTTTATTTTTTCGGCTGCTTCTGGCTCACCCTTGTTGCGGTCAGGTGAGCGTGCGGTGCTCCCACGAAGTCCGCAGTTGTCTTCTTCTGGCTTCCCCTTTTCCAGGTCAGGGAAGCTCGCGTTGGAGCCGATCCTGAGCTCTGGTGAGACTTCTGGTTTTTTTTGTACGAGTATAATGAATCCAGTTGTCCTTTTCTGCTACCTTTACGGCGGTGTGGGAGGTGAGGAGGACTTGATACGGTCCTTGCCACTTAGGTTTAAGGGGAGACCGTTTTCAAGTTTTTATATATACCCAGTCTCCAGGCTGGATGCGATGTGCTGGGACATCGGCAGGGAGGGGTTGGCTTAAAGCAGCATACCTATGGAGAGATTTTAACTGAGACTGTAGAGATAAAATATAAGAGGTGAGTCCTTCATCGCCTAAAAGAGAAGAAGTGTGAGCCGGTAGTAAGGGGAAATGTTGGGGAACAGGGTGTCCAAACAGCAGCTCGTAAGGGCTGAGCTTTAGTTTTCTCCTGGGGGGTGGTTCTGATGGACATAAGGGCCAGTGGGAGAATCTTAGTCCATTTTAACCCGCTCTCTGCGCATAGCTTTTTAATTTTTTGTTTTAGGGTCTGATTTATTTT
>NW_005842028.1:1935053-1949705 GCF_000455745.1 Alligator sinensis | reverse complement strand
TTTTAAAGTAGTCTGAAGGGTGTTCTTCGGGACCCTGAACAGTAGCTGTCACTTTGGACCAGTTTGTAGTTTTATCTCCTGCTTTCTTTAATCCTTCTGAAATGCTGTCTTTCAGCATTCGTATTGAATTTTGCCCCCTTTCCTGATTGTAATTCCAATTCGGGTTTTGTCTGGGAACGCCATTAGGCATGGGGTGGTTTTCATGGGGCTGGTCGGCTAGAAATTGGTCAGCATGGCGTAGTACTTGAGTCTTCTCGTCCGTAGTTAAGAGGCTTTCGAGAAGCTGCATGACATCTGACCAGGAGGGGTTATGAGTCATGAAAATGGTTTTGAAGCGTCTTAGAACTACTTCAGGATCATCTCTGAGCCTGGGGGTGTTTTCTTGCCAGTTTAAGAGGTCGGTGGTGGAGAACGGAGCGTGTGTCCAGTGACTGATAACTTCTCCACCCTCACCAGGCACAGGGTATTCTCTTAGAGGTAACTGAAGTGCAGGCTTAGACAATTTTTGACGAGTGCGATTTGAAATCGGAGTGGAACTGGAATCTGGAGAGGGATCTCTGGATCCCTCTCCAGATCCGGGACTTGGGGATTCTGAGAGAGACAATCGAGGTGATGCCTCCCGAAGACTTCCCAGTCCCTTGGCCGGCCAGGGGGCAATATTTTGGGGTTTAAACATTTGAGGTGGTATCAATGGTAGGTTAGGGGGCCTAGGCATGGGTCTGTAATCATCTTCTGAATATGACGGTGGTGCAGTAGGTTTTGGACACTGAAGGGGAGCTAACAGATTCGGGAAAGATGCAGGGGTCAGGGTAGCTAAAGGTTTTGATTGCTTGCTAGCAACGTTGTCCCATAAATACCAATAACCAATTTGGCCAGGGCGGAGGTCCTCCAAGATCTTTCGTAAGGCAGCCAGGCGATTTAGGTCAAATGATCCATTTTCTGGCCATTGTCTTCCCAAATCTAACTGGGACGTATAAGACGTCCAATTAGTTAAACAGAGTTTTGCCATACGAGACTTGGACAGTTTCGCCCGTCCTTTCAAATGTTTTTAATTCTTAATCATAAAATCAAGGGGTGAATCGGGAATGACTTTCCCTAGACCGGAACCCATGATTATATCCAAGCACAAGCAGTCTTATTTCCCTAAGTTCTACCTGCCTAGAAGCTGTTTCGTCCACGTACAACAACCGGTGTTCTCGGACCCCACTGGCTTTCTCCGTGAGGCGGGGCGTCTTGAGTCCGAGACCCTAGTCATTGGCCGTTATAACAGCATTTCTACCTTATATCTGTGTCTTTCGCCTTTTGGCTAGGCTGCTGGGTCTAACAGCGTTTTAATCAGCAGACAGATACCCTCAAAGACTGCTTCCAGAGACCTCTAGAGGTAAAACCAGAAACCCAGAAACCAGATAGAAACCAAAAACATACCTGACCTGAGGTACTCGCCGGTACCGTTCCTTTACCCGACTTGAGGATCTCGCCTTATTGGTCCCGAGGGGACCGTCCACCTCCCGAGACTAACTCAATAGGTGAACTCACCTGGTGCGTGCTGGGGTGTCGGGGGATGGAGGTCTCCAAAGGCGCCAAGCTAGACGGGTCCCACCTGGGTCGCCAAATTGTGGTGGGAGAAACCTCCCTAAGGTTCGTTGTCTAGCTGTAATTTGATTGACAGACAACGCGGGTAAAGAAAGACAGCTGTTTATTTGCTCGAGCAAAGACCATAAAGCCAGCAAAAGGCAAAATGCCCCCCCCTAAGGGTGAGGTGATCTTTTATACTTATTACAACAAGGCAAGACTTCATGGTTAACAAAAAAAAGCAATACTTGGGCGGTGCTTTTCAAATCTTTGTAACAGCATATTTCTATTAAGCTGAATTAGCACTTTTTAAAGCTAAAAGTTAAGTAACAGTAACATTATAATATGTTAGCAAAACCTTACACAGTAGTAGATACTTCTCAAGGACACAACCAGTGCACCCAGAACAATGGTTTCCCTGTCTTATCTTACTTCTTGCTGTAGCTGATTTTTCAGCACACAGACACAGAGATACTTGCTGCTTTTAACTCAGAAAATGCTTAATACAGTTAAAATGATTACTTGACACAAGCAAAGGCTTAGCTATCAATCTGCCTTGTGGTCAGCTGCATTGCTAGGCCACAGGTCATGCCTTGTATTCAGCTGTAAAGCTAATACTTCCTAATAATCTAAATTATTGTAAACCTAACAGTATGCTTATCAGAAAACTATTCTATTTCAGGGTAATAACAAACCTGCTCACTACAGCCCAAGAGGGTGATACTAGGGCTGGAACCCAGGAGCTGGGTCCAGTATTGTGAGCCCAGGATAAGGGACCAGGTAGAGTAGAGGGGCAGAAACCAGGATGACTGAGACCTTGACAAGGGCACAGAGGCCTGAGGTGGTTTGGTATTCTCTTGGAGCAAGATTCTCCACTTAAGTGATGACATCTGTGAGGCATGGATGTGGCTATACAGGAGGTCGGAGTCACAAAATCAGCCCTTAATGCAGTTAGTAGAACAGAGCCCAAACTGGCTTGGAGGGCAACACCTGATGCCTGAGTGCGGGACAGGGATCAGTGAGTGGGGAGGAACCAAAGGAGGCGGGCTTGGTCTGGGACCCTGGGAGCAGCCTCCCTTTTTCCCAATAAATTGCTATCAGCAAGGCATGGTGGGCAAGGGAACAAAAGGGAGGGTACCCAGAGAGCCAGAACTGGGCAGTCGTGAGGCCCACCCCTGGGACTCTGTCCTGGTACAGTCCACATTCACTCAGGTCCCTACAGCAGGGGTTGTTAATGGGGGGTACGCATACCCCTGGGGGTACTTTGAAATGTCCCAGGAGATACGTGGGGCTGGGTGGAGATGCTACCTCACAGGAACAGGGCTGGGATGGGGTGAGAGCAGGGCTGCACAGACGCGTCCGGCTGCTCACCACCCCTACCCCCCTGGGGTACACTTTTTAAAAAAGGTTGAAAACCCCTGCCCTACATGGTGCATTTGGAAGCAAGCTGTGGGTCTGGCCAATGCAGCTCTCTGTGCTCTCTCTTGCTGGGGGCAATGGGGAAGAGAGTATAGGTTAAATCAGCCTTAGCAGCTAAAAGTAAAATGCTGCCACTAACGACTTTTTTTAATTTAAAAAAAGTGTTTGTTAACCAGCTAGTGACAACAGTTGGGATTTCCTAAATCTGATTTATAATTCCAAATATATCAGTGGGAGATAAACCAGTGTCATGGTGTTAGAAATTTAAGAAACCTAAGGTTGGTGATAGATACTTGAAATTGGTTTACAAACATTGTGGAAAAAAATTGTGTGCTTTTCCTGGACATGCTCCAAACCCCATCAAAGTGGGACCCTCACAGAGAGATCATTCAGTCCCTCTTCCATTCTTCAGAGGTGTTCCTACACAGGGAAGTTGGTGTGGTTCAGAATATATAAAGGAACACTAATGATATATGGTATCGATGTCACATTGAATTAATACTTTTTATCTATGTCTATCATGCAAATTCTATAGTTACACAATGTATAAAGGAGAGTGTAGGAAAAGTGGTTATGATGCCTAATAACCCCACAATACATATTTAATTCAGAATCATTACTCTGTTGCAATATGGTCAACTTGGACTGGCGTATGTGGCAATCTCTTCTTGTAAAAATCACTTGATTTCATTTTTCCGTATTCTATAGGTAGTTTCCCAGCTTTGCTTTTGTAAAGTTAATGGACAATCTCTTTTGAGAAGTTTGGAATATCCTGTCCCGCTCTGTTCCTATAGAGATTACTGTTCTGGTAATGTTTTAGAGCTTAGGCAAGAATAGCAATAATAATATTTATAGTTTTAACAAGCATTGCTATCACATCCAGTGTCATTTTTCCAAGAGACTGAGAATACAGTGCTGAAATGACTGGAGTGTCATGAAAGTTAATTTTTGTTACAAGTCTGTGTATGATGTTCAGTCACAGTTACATCACTGACAACATAGTTTATACAAAGATGCTATTTCCTCAAAATGTAGTTGGATGATGCAGGTTCTTTGCTTCCTGAGCTAGTGTAATGCTGCCTTTATACCTAATGTGCACAAATAATGATCTGTAATTTCCTGTGGTGATGCTATTAGGTCTTTCTCTGCTTTCTGAACTGCTGTAAGACAGAAGGGCAGAAGGGTCCCAAGTATTATTATTCACTCACAACACAAGGCCCACAAAACATGATAGTCATAGTTTAAGTTTTTTCTGTGGGCATATACACCTTGGCAGTGTGAGATTTGAAAGGACACAACCAACATTAGATGTGGAGATTAATTTTGATGACAGGTGGCTTTCTAGGAAAGCAGTCCAAAGCCAGAATTGTAGGAGATTCAAGTCTTGCACAGACTGTGAGCTAGGCAAAAATAATCAAACCAGTTACTTGAAAGGCATTGTATTTTTTTTAAAGAGCAGGCAGTAGGTTCCTTATTGTTTAGTCACATAAGTCTAATTCACCAGCATAAAACAATTCATTAAAGCTAACTGTTCAAGTAGGATGTCACAAATACCAATGTCCTGATTAAATTGAGGGGAAACTATTACATATGTAAATCTGGCCTGAAAACAGAAAACAAATATCTTAAGAGATTTTTTTAATGGGAATGTTTATGATTTGTTGTTTCTTTTGCTAGTTCATTGAATATAGAAGAAATTGAATTGCTAGTCACAGAAGATGTCCTCATTGAGTGAAAGTGTATTGGATAATTTCCCTCCCCTGCCACCACTTATTCAAGATGCTATCAGAGAATCTGTCTATGTGCTATCTTTTAATTGTAAGCATTAAACTGTTTCAGGAAATTGGATTGAGTTTGAGAGCATTATAGCCATATCTTAGCATTATGAAGAGGACTGAGCGCATAGGAAACATAAAATTCATTGAATGGGAGAGGAAAGAAAAGGCCAAGATGAAGCAAATGCATGTGTGTGTGTGTGTGCGCGCGTGCGTGTGCGCGCAATGAATACACAATTAACAAACATTGCATTTTAATAGTTCAACCTTGTCAGACATTCTATAGAACTAATTTACTGTAACTTCTCAAGGAAGATGTTAGTACAAGGGATACCTACAGGGCTCAAGGGCAAAAGAGAATCTTCATCCGCAGACTGTGGACTAAAATCTGATCCACACTGTAGTTCCTAATGCAGCTTCTTAGCTTTAATAATTTAAGATTTCAATAGCTGGTATTGTACTTGGACTCTTACTTCCTATTTTAAGTACCAATTTAACCTGCTGTATACTATAAAAACTTCATGCTAAATTCCACAGAATAAAATTGTTCTGAGAGCTGAGGCAACAGACAGTATCAACAGAAGCATAGCAGTAATAAGTACTTTAAAAATTATTTAGTTTTATTTCTTACTAAAAAGATTATATTCCTAAGCACCAGTGATATATTATTTAAATACTACACATTTATTAAATAAGATTCTGATGAAATAATTTCCATGTTCCTTCCATTTGAGCACAAAGAAGGGTGAATGTGCCTGAAAGCTTGCAAAGAACTTTTTTCCAAGTATTCAATTGGTCTAATAAATTATCACATCTACCCAAAGAACCTTGCCAGCTAATAGGTGTGCGGGCCAGGAGCGGTCCGAGGCCCTCGGGGGCGCGCGGCGGGCTGTGGCCAGCAGCCCTGGCATGTGGGTCGGGGAATGCAGGCCGGCGGGCTAGAATTAGGCACGGACGCTTAGCGGTTGATTAAAGATTATTTTACTTGCACCAAAGATGGTCGCGGTGCAGGCAGGAAAACTTGCTTGAGTTGCGGTTACAGACAGAAAAGAAGAGAGGCGGACAAGAGTTCCTTCCACGCGAACCTCTAGCCCAATCCGGTTGAAGGCTCTAAACACACGAGCCCGTCGTGTCAACCGAAGAAAACAACTTGGAGAAAGAGCTCTGGATACACTCACACGAAGTTTGCTAGGCTCCGTGGAACTTGCGCGCAGGGAAGGGGTTCGTCGAGGGATCGTTCGGCGACGGGGAGAGGCTGGAGGTTGATCAGACCCCTATAGCCTTCTCAAGGTACACGCTGGGTCTGATAGGCTCCGCAGCGCTTAGAGATCTTCACGAGACGTGAAGTTCTCCTCCTCCAGATGGTTGTGGAGTTCTCCAACTTGGGCGGAAACCGCTCAAGCCTCTTATACGGCTAGCAAGCCAATCACTAGCCGCCACGTGGGAATAATTTATAACTGGCCAATAGTGGGACACAAATTTGCATGTGGGTGGTGGGAACTCCTTTGCACCGTGCATTTCTCTTTGCAACTAAGAAATGCACCCTGCAAAGAAAGCTCCGAGTGGCGGGAAATAATTTAGCAGTGCCGAAGCGCACACAAACAAAATCACACCCTTGGGTTGTGACAATAGGGAACTAATTTTCATTCATCTAATTAAGGATTGGGTTATTTGAGAATGTTAAGATAAATATCTGGCAACGTAATTTGAATATTTCATAATTATAAGTAAAGTACCTTATCAGACCTGCAGTATATATTTCTCGCATATACCCTGTATTATTTTCTGTAGCACGAAATGCAGTATTTAACATATGCATCTACACAATAAAAATATATAAAGAAAGAATGACAAACAGGTATTAATCCTGATGGAATATTTAAAGAAAGTATTGGGGGAGGCGATGGGGGTTGTAGTACATTCCAGACACCCATTTGTAAGGCTTGAGAAGCCTTTTAAAGGTTTGTTTGTTTGTTTGTTTTTCTTTTTGGGATCAGCAAGCTTGATGCAGTACTTGATTACAAAGATACATGGTGAAGAGCAGCCTGTTTAAGAGCAGCCTGTTTAAATTCACAGATGACACCAAGATTTGGGATGAGGTGGGCATGCTAGAAGGGAAGGACAGATTACAGCAGGACCTGGACAGGTTACAGGGGTGGGCAAATGAAAATAGGATGGGATTCAATACTGGCAAGTGCAGGGTACTGCACTTGGGCAGTAGGAACCAGCAGCATACCTATAGGCTGGGGAACTCCCTTCTCAAAAGCACGGTGGCAGAAAGAGATCTCGGAGTCATTATTTACTCCAAGATGAACATGGGCCGACAATGCGAGAACATGCTCAGTAGGGCTAACTGTACCTTATCCTGCATCCACAGATGTATCACAAGCAGGGCCAAGGAGGTGATCCTCCCCCTCTGTGTGACATTGGTCAGGCCGCAGCTGGAGTACTGCGTCCAGTTCTGGGCATCACACTTCAGGAGGGATGTGGACAGCATTGAGAGAGTCCAAAGGAGGGCCACTTGCATGATCCGGGGACAGCAGGGCAGACCCTATGAGGAGAGGCTATGGGACCTTAACCTGTTCAGCCTCCACAAGAGAAGGCTGAGGGGGGACCTGGTGGCTGTCTATAAACTTACTAGGGGGGACCAGCGGGGTTTGGGAGAGACCTTGTTCTCCAAGCGCCTCCCGGAGTAACAAGGAATAACGGCCATAAGCTGCTAGAGAGTAGGTTTAGACTAGATAGTAGAAGGCACTACTTCACTGTCAGGGTGGCTAGGATCGGGAACCAACTTTCAAGGGAAGTGGTGATGGCTCCTACCCTGGTTGTCTTTAAGAGGAGGCTCGACGTTTTCCCGGCTGGGGGGTTTTCTCTCCTGCCCATGGCAGGGGGTCGGACTAGAAGATCTACGAGGTCCCTTCTTCCGACCCTACTTCTATGGTGTTTTCATGAACGTTGTTGTCACACAGTTGAAGATTATATCTGTTGAAGTCTTCCCAGATGCTGTACTGTCTTGTATTTAGACTTGGGAAGTTTCAGTGACCCTGTTTCTCAGGGTTAATGACCGTAACCAGGAGTGGATGGGCGGTGGGGGTGGACACGAGCAGGTTGCAGTGGTGCAGTTAATTCCTGGTCTACTCAGAGTGTAAGACTAACTGACTAGCAGTGGCAGCAGCATTTCTGTTCAGACAGCAGCTTGGGAATCAACTGACTTCATGGCTCATTATAATCTACCCAAATCCTTCATCCATGGGTATTACTGCCCCTCTCTCCTTGTTAATGATCTTGATGTTCTACTAATCGAGCTAGCCTTTCTTCTGTGATTCTGCTGTTTCTTAGCTGCTCCTGGTAATGTAGCTCCTATATCACAGCCCTGCAGACTGTGTTTAACACTAGCTAAAAACATTAACTTAGGTGTGGAAACATTAATTCAGGTGAACATTAACTCAGATGTGGAAATAACTTTCAGTGTACTTTCAGGATGATCAAGAAGGCTAAATTGAATAATATAGCCATAGGCTAACTTATTTGTAAAGTTTATAGTTTCTTTTTAACTGGAAAAAACCGTATTGTGTTATACATTATGAGATGGCACACCATCTGCATGCCTGTTTGCAAAATCCTAAATCCATCCATGACTATATAAAATATTTTTTTAAAGGAATGTTTATCCAGATGGCCCTAACCTAAACCCCTAAACTTTAGGGTGTGTTTTAAAAATTGAATCCAGACTGATTTTGCAGACGGTGGTTTTCTTTAATGAACAAAACCAAGATCTTGGCTTTTAACATTTTCCAATTACTTCTTTAACAGTCCTAAATATGAAGGCCAGTTGTAACATGTACCATTTTTAGAATCCCTAACTTCCTCGCATGTGTTTCTGTCTCTCATCCCAGCCATATATGCTGTTATTGTTTTGGAGAACAGAATGCATGGCATGTTTCAGTTGCCCTATGCATCATGCTGTTTAGAGATTTCATATTAGTTGGTATCACTACTATTGCAAAATCTAGATTTCAGTGTGTGGGATTATACCTTTTTGAACACCTACATGTAATTCATAGCACCATATCCCCAGTGTAACACAGATGGAAACTCTAAATTTATTTTAATTTTATTATACAATAGATAACAAGCTTTGCCAGTTGAATGGAATGTAAAAAAAGCCCCCTGAATAAGCAGAATATGCATTTTGAATTTCAGAAGTGCAGGTTATACTATTGAATTAACTGAGAAATTTATTTTTATAATTTCAACCGTTGCTAGTGTTAGCATTATGCTTGGGGACAAATTTAGAGGTGATATATGAATGGGCCTATGAGTATATAAGAAACAGTCTACTTGGTGTATTTCCTAGCTTGAGGGTTTATAAATGTGTAAAACAGTGCAGGTTAAATTAAATCCTCTCTGAAATTGGCCCTTATTTTAACTCTGCCTTATGGGTGGCTAAGAGCCTTGTTGCATATTAATGTTAGGTGGCTTCTGGAGCTCTTATCCCCTCGATTGTCCACACATGAAATTAGTTGTAAGTACAGTTTAGGCAGCTTAAAGTTATGGCACTCCAGGGCAGGTTTATCTCTGAGCCATGCCACCCAGCTCATGTTTCATTAATGTGTGGCCACTCCCCACAAACGACTACCCAAATTGCAGTCCTCCAGCATCCCAGGATGCAGTGTTCCCTCCCCCACTCTCCTGTTCTGTGTGAGCAGACTTTTCACTCCCTGAACTCTACTGCCCAGAGGACAGTTCTAGCACCAAGACAACTCCCCTCCTGCCCCTGGGGGGTGTGATCTTCCCATTCCCAGGGGTGCAACCCCATGCAAACAGCCTGCAGAGCACATGCCAGCTAGCCAAGCCACAGGGCATGGAGGGGTCCAGGAGTGGGGTCTGGGTGGATAGGGGGGGGACAAGGTAGGGATCAGGCCCCCATGAACTTGGCTTCCTTCCTGGGGCAGGGGGAGTAGCTTCCCCAAAAGTGCCTTCCTTCACCACTCCCACCTTCCAGGAAGCACACTCCAGAAAGCACAACCAGCAAACACCACACTGCCATCCCAAATTTCAGTTTATTAAAACATAAGACATTCTTTAATTTACTTTTTAAATTCCTTTTTTTTTTTTTTCACTTCTTTTATTTTATCCTTCAGTGGCTGACTTCCTTCATTTCACCACCCTTCCCCTACCCCCATTTCCTTTCTACCTCCCATTTCATTACCTACCCCTATCCCCTGAACTCTCTGCCTCTCAGCTTCATGTTCCTACCCCTTGCCTCCAGTCCATCTCTCACACACCTTCACCTAGAGCAGGGATAGAAACCTGTCCTGGTTCACTAGCCTTGTAGTGGCAATTCACAGCTGTCGCTCCTAGGCCTCTGCTTACCAGCCCTCTAGTGGCAGGTCACCACTGTGCAGGTGGGGGACAGTCAGAGAAGGTCTTTAGCCTTAAGAAGTGACTTATGAAAAAGAAGAATTTGCTTCCTACTAATATGCTTCCATGTCTTTCCCCAATCTGTGGTAATTCAACGTTCAGTTTAATTTAATCCCAGAATTCTAGTGCGCTTTTGTTTTGTCTCTTGCCATAAAACTGACTGAGCATGGTAGGCCATATTTTAAACTGCTATGAAATAGCAACATTTCACTAAATAATGAAAGGGACTGAAGGATGGATCATGTCTCTGAGCTACCACATTCTCCAGTGCCCTTTTTACTGGACAGGGACATCAGCCTATATTAATGCTTATTCTTGCAGGTTATAGGTAAATGCTATTATTATACATAAAATAGTTTGGGCCAGGTTGACCAGAAATGTAGAGCCGGTGACAGAAAATACTATCCTCTATTCAAGCATGGGGCCTAGATCTGATCCCAGTGCACTTTTGTATATTCCTTGAGGTTATAGATAAGTACAGGCAGTCCTCGACTTACAACGTTTCGAGTTACGTTTCACACTTATGTTTCTAAATTGACACCCTGTTTCAACTTTCTGACTTCAGTTTCGACTTTACAAGGCTTGATCCAACACGATTCCACGCCAGCAAACAAATTTGCTGCGTCTCCCATCTCCATGGAGAACATATGTCCAAACTTCCTTGGATGCTTTCTTTAAGAAAGCAGACAAGACTCCAGAAAAACCTGCAGCCAAGACTCCTGAGAAGACTCCAGCTAAGAACCCTTCAAAAAGTCCAGCAAAGTCACCTCAAAGAAGTCCTTCCAAATCAATAGGATTGCTATTTACAATATAAATACATTAATGTAGCTATATTACTCATCTATAATTGACTGAGTACAAAATTCTGGGGTATTTTTATTGAAAATAGGGTATCAGGCCTTGGTTCAGGAACCGACCCCCCATTTATAACATTGTTTCCTATGGGAAAATTGGTTCCAAGTTACAATGCTTCGACTTAAGATGCAGTTTTCAGGAGCCAATTGTGTCGTAAGTACAAGGACTGCCTGTATTTAGAATTTAAATTGGCCTGGGCTTATGGATCTATTTAAAACATCAGACTGTTTTCTTAATAATATCTAGATTTGCATACCCAGAATTTCATATATTCATCTGTATCACAATTCCCTTGAAATTATTTTTCACATTACCTGCACTACTTTGTCCCTCACTATACACTTTTGGTGGTGGTGAAAATTCTTACCTGATACATATGTTGTGTATTTGCCCCTTCTCACTCTTCTCTCCACAGTACCTGCTTTTAAATATTGTTGCATAAAGTGTCAATGTCTGATTTGGTTTCAGAAGCTAACAAGAAGCCTGGCTCAGTTTCAGAACCTAATCAGAATGCAGCTAGATATTTTTCATTTTTTACCAATGCAAATATGTCTTTCAGTTTATTATTCAGTTTTCCTATTTAGTCTGCCACTGCCAGTTCTTCTAATGGAGCCAGTCACTCTATGCTCCATCACTGGTCAGTTTTCATTTGTCAGGAAGCAGTTTCTGCAAGTATTTCTCTTTCTCTCTCTCTCCCCCTTTCTACGCATATAAAGCTGCTAAATTTTATCCTTTATAATTCTTTGTAATTTAATGCTACTGTGGTGTGGGTATGCAAAAGTGATGATCAGATAGAATATCTACATTTTGATTTTTTGATTGTGCATATTAAACAGGTGGTTCTCAACAAAATATATATTGGAAGTACCTTTGTTCATATCCCTTTTGATTTACGACAGTTCAATATTGTTATGAATTATGTTGACTCTTAAGTATTGGAATGTCTACTGTATTGAATATGTTTGATTAATGTATTAGATGGCTCAAAAGAAAAAAAAAGCAGAAAAGAAACAAATAAGTCAGTGCTCTGCAAACATTTGAGGGCCATAAAGGAAATTATAATTTATTTAATTTCTTAAATATATCTACACATGTAACAATCTTATGTAGGAAATGGTGCTGCCATTCATATAAAATTTTTACAGTATTATAGCGAGCACCTCTGTTTTTATAACATTGGTCACAGAAATCAAGATACACCCTAAAAATTCAGTTTGCTAGCACACACAAGGTCTTTGGCTGGTTCTTCATTCTTCTCTGTTTTTTACTTTTCCTTATTCCTTTAGTGTCCTCTTGATATTCGTTCCTCAAGAGACATTTTTCTTCTTCTGCTTAGTTTAGTAGAGGTTGCTAATATTGTTTGTTAGGTGATTTTATATAATGACCGTGGTTGAACTTTAAAGCATTGGGTGGTGACTGATTAGATCCAGGGAGGAGATGATATAGATGAAATGTGGAGCTTATAACACATACCTGAATCAGTCTACTAAAGGTTATTGAGATTTTTTGGCATCTTAATCATTTGCTATAGTCACAAAAATTAAGGGCTCACTTGAGCTTGGTGTATATCATGTATTTTGTGAAAGAAGTAAAAGTCAAATATAAGCGACTGTGTACGTGCATTCATGTATGTGTACATGTGTATATATATATATACACACATGTATAAAACAGATGTTTTAATATACGAAAGACAAATGAAAATGACTAAATGACACCTGTTTAGCCTTTGCAACTCCGAGGGTCATGCTACTTAGTCAAAGACCACACTTAAAATAAATAACATAACAGATAAGGTTAAATTATATGTTATTATAAACAGCCAAAGCCCAATTGGAGTTGTAGCTAGTAAGGGATATGAAGGGGGACAAGAAGGGTTTACACAAGTATATTGGTAGCAAGAGGAGGATCAGGGAAAGCATGGGTCCCTTACTGAATGGTGGAGGTGACCTTGTGACACAGGATGCAGAAAAGGCTGAAGTACTCAATGTTTTTTTTCGCCTCGGGCCTCACAGGCAAGGACAGCTCCCAGACTACTGCACCGGGCAGAACAGTATGCAGAGGAGGTGAGTGGCCAACAGTGGTGAAAGAACAGATTAGGGACTATTAAGAAAAAGTAGGCATGTACAAGTCCATGGGGCCGGATGGGATGTACTCAAGGGTGCTGAGGGAGTGGTTTGACGAGATTGCAGAGCCACTGGCCATAATCTTTGAAAACTCTTGGCTGTCAGGAGAAGGGCAAACAGTGCCCATATTTAAGAAAGGGAAAAAGAATCCAGGGAACTACAGACCAGTCAGCCTCACCTCAGTCCCTGGAAAAATCATGGAGCAGATCCTCAAGGAATTAATTTCTAAGAACCTGGAGGAGAAGAAGGAGATTAGGAACAGTTGGCATAGATTCACCAGGAGCAAGTAATGCCTGATCAACCTGATTGCCTTCTATGATGAGGTGACTGACTCTATGGACATGGGGAGACCAGTAGATGTGGTATACCTTGATTTTAGCAAGGCTTTTGATACTGTCTCCCACAACATTCTTGCAGACAAGCTAAGGAACTATGGGCTGGATGAATGGACTGTAAAGTGGATAGATAATTATTTAGGGGTTCAGAGGGTAGTAATCCATGGCTCAATGTCTAGTTGACAGGCAGTATCAAGTGCTATGCCCCAGGGGTTGGTCCTGGGGCCGGTTTTGTTCAATGTCTTCATCAGTGACCTGGAAGATGGCATAGAGTGCACCCTTAGCAAGTCTGCAGATGACACCAAGCTGGGGGGAGTAGTTGATATGCTGGACGGTAGGGCTAGAATTCAGAATGACCTAGGCAAATGGGAGGATTGGGCCAAAACAAAATCTCATAAGGTTCAATAAGGACAAGTGCAAAGTCCTGCACTCAGGACAGAACAATCCCATGCAATAGTACAGGTTGGGGGCTGACTGGCTGAGCAGCAGCTCTGCAGAAAAGGACCTGGAGGTTACAGTGGACAATAAGCTGAATATAAGCCAGCAGTCTGCCCTTGTTGCAAGGTGGGGCGGGGTTGCCCTTACTTACAAAAAGTGATGTTGCCCTTACTTACAACAAGGGAAGTAGTGTTGGCTCCTACCCTGGGGGTCTTTAAGAAGCGGCTCAATGCCTACCTGGCTGGGGTCACTTGAGCCCAGTTTCCCTCGTGCCCAGGCAGGGGGTCGGACTTGAAGATCTGCGTACCCGCCGCCGCTTGACCAGGAGTTCACGCGCCGCTTTCGCCCGGGCCTCAGATCTCGCCCACCCGGGCTTTGCTGATGCGCCCCGAAGTTTACCCCGGTTGGTATCAAGGGGGACCCCAAAACTCGCCTGCCACGACTTTGATGACGTCTTCAGTGGGGGGTCTTCTCTTGGGGTATCCCTCAGTGCTGACGCGTTCCTCTGCAGGCAATCTCGGGGCTCCGTCCTCCCCTACACCCCAGCCATTCCCCACCTTAGGGCTTTCCTATTCTGGCCTCTATTCCGTCCTCGCCTTGCCTCCCTCTTGCCTCAAACCTCTAGCCATCAACCGTGGTCCTCGGGCCGGGCGTACCTCCAGCAGAGCCGCCGACTTGGCCCCTCCCACTCCGAGGTGCCGCCGGCCT
>NW_005842028.1:1913949-1934763 GCF_000455745.1 Alligator sinensis | reverse complement strand
GGCTCGGCGGGCCCGCCTTTTGCCTCCCCCGGCCGGCGTGCCCTGCCCCCACCGCTCAGCTGCAGCCGGATAAATGCCCGGCTGACGGCCCGCGCCGGCACGTGGACTCCTTTTGGCTCCTCCGGCCCTGCAGGAGGTAAGCGGGACCCTTTGCCACCACGGGGGTCTGTCGGCGTCCCCGCTCCCCTGGGACAATCTGCAAGGTCCCTTCTGACCCTACTTCTATGATTCTATGATCTTCACCATAAAAAGGTTGAAGATCACTGAGAGAGACTGTTCTTAGTGGTGGCAGATGGCAGAACAAGGAGCAACGGTCTCAAGTTGCAGCAAGGGAAGTTTAGGTTAGATATTAAGAAAATGTTTCTCACTAGGAGGGTAGTAAAACACTGGAACAGGCTACCCAGAGAGGTTGTGGAATCTCCATCCTTGGAGGTTTTTAAGACCTGGCTAGACAAAGCCTTGGCTAGGATGATCTAGTTGGGGGTGGTCCTGCTTTGTGCAGAGGGTTGGACTAGATGACCTCCAGAGGTCCCTTCCAACCCTAGTATTCTATGATTCTGTGATTTACAGTAAAGTGGTGTCTATAAGCCACCATTAAAAATGAATTAAAAATCCATTTTTAGAAATAATAAATTCACAGTCCATGGGTATGTGTGTGCATACATATATGTGTACCAGCTTGAAGGTGATCAGAGCAGCCCTTCAAGTTTGTCTCATGTCTGTGATTCCGTTTGCTAACAAAGCCTAATTTAGAGCTAGCTCATGTGTCTTTATGCAGCTCTACATTTTTGCCATTTAGACCTACCCTGAGAGAGTCTTTGAATTCTGTATTGTTACTAGAGTAATAATTGATTCCAGTTTCCAAATTCATGAGAAGCTGCAACTGCTAGCAGAAGAGATTAGTAGAGAAAATACCAATTTCCTTCCCCCCCCTCCCTCTTTTTCCCCCTCTGAATTCTAGTATTTCTTGTAGTAATTCCTCTGGGATTCCTTTGGCTTGAGAAATTTGAAATGCTTTTGATGTAGGAAGCAGTATCGTGAAATCAAATGCCCTGTCAGAATTTGCTAGGAAATGGTATCACAGAAAAGGCACAAACATTATTATCTCTTTACGCTTGTAACACCGTGAAGAAAACTACCTGGTCAAGATTCAGTAATAAAGCAGTTTAAAAAACGTGTGCCATTTTATTTATTTAAGTAATTTGTTTAATATCTTGTATTTCTTCACTGTAATTTCAACATAATTGTAACTGATATTATCATGAACTCCTAGAGCTAGAGATTAAAGCTGTATAATTTTTGAAAGCTGTGATTAGAAGCATCCAACTGGCATATAGTGTTGGTTTTAGTTCTAGCAGTTCTTGATAACACAGCTACATAAATTGGGTTCAGATTAAATTGAGGGTGTGATGCAGAGAAAATGAGATGAAAATGGGAATTGTGTTGTTCAGAGATCCAGTACCTATGACAACAGAAGTATTTATTTTGTTAAATATAATTGAAAAGCTGGGGCTAGCCTAGTGTTGGGTTTCTGTACCTGGAGGGCCCAAGCCATTTGCGCAAGGTAGAACGCATAGGCTGTTTTACCAGACAGTATGGGTTACAAAATAGCTGTAGTAAATGGTCATGATAGCTTTAAATAGGTATCAGATGATAATTTGTTTGGGGCCACATCTCAGGATCCTTATTTGGTTTCAAGTCGTATTGCAGGCAAAATTTCCAATAACCTCCACTAGAGTCTGCTCTCTAAAGGCTTCTCTGGGAATTATTGCAGGAGTGTTCACCTGTAGCTAGGCTGGACATTTCTGTTACTGGTTTTCAAAGAAATATGTAAAGGAAAAGAGCTGACAGGTAAAACGGACTGCCAAGAAGCTGGAAGAAGCATTTGTACCAGTGGAAGTGCCAGAGAAAAAATATTTTTTGAGGGAGGGCACATGCTTTCTGAGAGGATTGGACAGAGAGAGATGTAGGATTAATCAAACTACAATTCTTTTTAATGTGCTATCTTCGTGCTTCTTCATTTTGTGGTCCATGGTCAGCTTGCTGCCATTTGAGCATGAAATACTGAGAATCAAAAAAAAGGAATTGGGGTCTGTCCCATAAAAAATTGTGTTACACAGTGAGATGGTTGGGAGCACCATTGTTTTGGATGTTTAATTCTTATCTTCAGATAACCTCTTAATAATGTGCTTCTGTGCTCATATTTTTAAACTCTTCCCTAACCTCACGTTTTCCCCACTGTATTACCTTCAGTAACAAGTAACCTTTGTGTCAGCCCACCAAGAGCTTATAATTAACAGAAAAAATGGTAAGAGAGTCTGTATGAATTAAAAGCATGGGGTATTTTCCAGAAGGAAGTATCCTTGTTAACAGCTGAGAAAAGTTGTTGCTACTCATAGAAGAAATTTTAGGTCTTAAAAGAATGTTACAGTGTGCTGAAGTAAAATTTGTACAGCAAAAACTGGGCTGAGTTTCCTGATATCTGTGTGACTCCTTCAAGGAACAGTTCTTGCTAATAATTCAGCTTCTAAAGAGGGTATACCAGGGTAGAGAGGTGGAAGTGGTCAAGGGGAATGCTTTAAGGCAGCAGCTGGCAACTTGTTAACAAGCTGTGGGCTGGAACATCTTGCCTCTGGTTGAATGCAAGCCTAGTGACTTTGGCAGTGTGTGTGTGTGTGTGTGTGTGTGTGTGTGTGGGGTGGGGAAGGGTAGCGATGACTTTGTCTTTGCTCACACCAGAGCCAGGCATTGGGGAGCTGCGCCTGTGTTGCCACTGCTTCCCCCACTCCCCACCTCCCAGGTGAGGTGCAGCTCCCCACCAGCTAGAAGCGGTGCCCGTGCCACAGCCAAGGAGTGGGACGGGATAGAAGATGCAGCATCAGTGCAGTTGCAACTTCCAGCTGCCCAACCGTAGTGTAGCTTCTTGCTGCCTTGCCCCAGGACAGGGACAGGCAAAGCCCTCCAGCTCCGCTGGCTGGATCGAGCATCTTCATGGTTCAGAACTGGCTTGTGGGTCATATTTCTGACCCTGCTGTAAGGCATTCAGATGTAAGTTAGACCAGCTGGGCATTCTCAACTATACATACCTCTTGAAAAACATGCATTGAGTGGCTTGCTTTCCTTTCTTTTCCAAAGGCTTGCTCTGGAATAAGGTATTGTCCCAATTTCTGTGCACAGTTACTGTAACTGCACACTCTAATGACTAGTTGATGTGGAAGGTGGACATATTTATGAGCAAAAGTGCCAAGAGAATTCTAGGCAGACAAGGTTCTTTAGGTGAATCTGATCTCTTTTATTAGACAAACTTAAATAGTTGGAAAACTTTACAACTTTAGGAATAAACACATGTGATGAAGTGTCATGTAACTGAAGTCTTCCCATTGTGGCTTGAAAAATCCAGCCCATGGGAATTCTCCACCATGCAGTTTGTCTGACTGAAAACAAAACTTTTTCTGTCAACATCTAATTGAACTGGACACACTTTCTTTAGAAACTAATGTATGACTTTCTGTTCTAAGACTATTTTGGCCTTCTCTGGGGATTGGAAAAGAAAAAGGTATCTCCAAATTCCAAATACAGTTATTTTAGCACGGTCCTTTTTCTGACTTAATTTATGTATAATCAGAGGCTTACTCTGAAGAAGTGGTGGGGTCAGATTCAAGGTGGATTTCTATTTTAACTCTACTATAACATAATAAATAGCTAGATCATTCTATTACATGATTCGATGTGAAATAATTATGTTGATGCTTAGGATCAGTTTTTTAAAACGTAGTGACATACACTGTTGTGCAACAAATGTGCCTGTAGTTAAAGTTGCAATTATAGTGTGTGTACCATTTAGGCATTTGTACACTCAAATGTCATGTTTGCCTTCTGGGCCCTTGCTTGCATGCTCGATAAATTTATTTATACAGTTGTTAATGATCCATGCAAATGTAGGTGCATAGCTGCACCTATCTTTTGTGAATGCACTTCAGGTATTATTTTGAAAATGTAGTCATTACATTGTTTTTAGTTTTGACATGTAAAATAATTGAGAGAGACTGATGGGATGACCCCATTTATCTGTCAGACTGCAGATTCAGGAAGTGTCAATGCAAGGTTACATCCCGAAAGATATCTTGGCAAGTAAAAGGACTTGGAATTTTTTGTTCTGAATGAAAACTTGAATTCTTCAGCAGTTGATAGTGCCATGAAGAAAAGTGCTGTTACAGTGAGCTGGCCAGTACTGTCCCAGTTTAAATCATGTATAAAAGCCACTAAACTCCACTATAGATGTTTTCTGTGCTCCTCTGCGAATTACTGTGGCGGGGATGCTGCCATGAACTGAAACTTACCTCTGATGCCAGAGCGGAGGGAGAAGTGGCGGCCACAGAATGCCGCTGAAGATCAAAGGTGCAGTGGCGAAGATGCCGCTGCCAGAAGACAAGCCATGCCAGGGCAGGAGTGGGAGAAAAGTGGCAACAGCAGAACACCGCTGGAGATCAGCCGTGCTCCCCTGCACCAGCGTGGGCACGTTTTGTAGATGCGTGCCGATGTAGATTTGTCAGCTGGCTCTCAGAGAGAGGGATAAAATCCCCACTGAACTACGTTTGAGGACCTGAAGTGAGGCCTCCCAAGAGCCTGGAGTGGCGGGAAGCAAACGAATGCAGGAGTGAGTGGTGGCAACCCCGAGAGTTGGGATGCCCAGCTAAGGCTGGCTCGGAAGATCCACGATATGTCCCTCTCTCAAAGCCGTGGATCCTGGATGAACCTGATAGAGACTGGGACAGCAGTGAGCCTATAGAGAAAGAAACAAAGAAAGGGTACTAAACCCATGAGTAGACCCTGGGGGGAGAGCAAGTGTCCTGAGGGAAGACACCCTGGGGTGAACACAATAATGAGTCAGGTCAATGTGAGGCCTGAATAAGGATGGTACACTGACTGAACCGGGACTGAGATTGGATAAGGGCTAAGGCCCAGCTGTGGCTGATTGTCTTTGCTTTAGCCTTGGCCAAGGACTAAAATCATCGCTGGTTGGTGGAAGGTGGGGTGTAGGGGAGGCAGAGCCTGGAGACAAAGACCTAAGCGAGAGACTGAAGAGGAAATCAGGAGAGGCAGGATTAGAGAACTTCCTCCCAGCAAGAATGCTTAATACTGGGCAGTACCTTGTCTGTCTGTGGGCCAGCTCTGGCTGGTGGTCTTTATCCAGTGCCCAGCGCTGGCATGACAGGGCCCAATCCAGGGGTGGGGGGCAGTGCAACCCCAACCAAGCCCCACAAGGAGGGATGAGGCCTTGACCTGGCTGTGCAGAGAGGGTGGGGAAGGGGTCTTGACCTAGCCTCAACCTAGCCCTGTGGGGAAGGGGTGTGGCCCAGCCCTACGGGGGGAGGAGTCATGGCCTGGCCCCAATTCAGTCATACAAAGGGAAGGGGGTGTGGCCTAGCTCTGATTCGCCATGGGTCTTGGAGTTTGGGAATTTGGCAGTGGGGGGAGGTGGCTGTATTAACTGCCATCGCTCCCCCACTGCCAAATTTCCTGACCCCTGGGGAGCCTCATGGGCCCAGATGCTATGGCTATGTGGACTGCCTTTAGTCCACAGGCTGAAGGTTGAGCACCCCTTCTCTTAAATATTGGCTATCCCTTACAATTTAGTGTCACCAACAGATTTACTTAAGTATACACTCAATTATGTCTCCCCAGTCGTTAAGGTAGATTATGAACAGAACTTGATCCAGGACATGTTGGGGGAACCCCACTTGGTACCTTCTCCCAGTTTGATGACAATTCTTTGAGCATGACTTAACCGGGTTATGCGTCCATGCTACACTAGTTTAATCCAGATTGTATTTCCTTTGCTTACTAATGAGAAATTTAATGGGAAACCATTTCAAGTTCATGGCTAGAACTCATTCGTCCTTTTAAAAATTGCTGCACTCTTAGTTTAGCAAAAAGTGGGTTACAATCATATATGCACCTGCCTCTCCTTATCAGTCTGTTCAATGTATGTATGTCAGAAGAAGTATGCAATAGTTCTTCTTAGAAGATTTGTTTATGCCTTAGGGATTTGTACACATACAGGCTTCACTTCCATATTTGTTGGAAATAAATATTCACTACATCCATGCTTACAGAGGGCTTTTTACGTTATACTCATTTGTGACTTCCTCTGTGAATGCAAATGAAACAAAGATGCTTCTTTGATCTAATTATATTTCAAGCTTCTGTATTGATGTATTTTTAATCTCGTTATTGGTTGATCTAGATATGCTCTTTTTAAAGAATAACCCAGTGGAGTTGGACAGCTTGTCTATAGGTTCCTTCCAGCACAGGGCTGGGCTTAGATATAAAATGGAGTACTACAGTGACAAAAAGCAAAAATGGAGATTGTATTGAATGGTAGACACAAGCAATATTATCATGTAGAAACACATTTCTGACTTTTAAAAAGCCAGTAATAGGATTTAATTCTTTGTTTAAAATCATTGTTTGGAAAACACAGTGGTTCAGGAGTAAAGAGAAGGCTGCTAATGTGGCTTCTGGAACTGTTTTCAGCCAAAGTTCTGTTGAAAAAAATTCAATGGTAATCAGTCATCCAATGAAGGGCAACATCTGGGGTCTTTTTAGCTTAGTAGTAGTAACCTTCATGCTGGTTAATAGTGTTGGGCTTAGTGCATTGGATTTTCTGGCAGCAGGATTGCAATTGCATTCTGTGTAGGATGGAAACCCAGATTTTAGTTCAATGAAATAAGTCTCATGATTAAAAATTACACATCTTTTATGTTGTAGATTTGTTACATTGTTTTTGTCAAGCAGCTGGTGTTTTGTGCATCATGGGTCTTATTTTACTCATTTGAAAAATGTGGTGGTGTTGAGATGTATTGTCATATCTAGTACCAGATCCAAGACAACTTTAAATTAAATATGACCGCCCCCCCAATACTTAGGTTCTGTACATGGGAAATTTATAAATTATAATTTTCCATGTATAGAATCTAATTATTGTCATAAATTTGTCCCCCATTGCTGTGACAGGGAAAACACCAGCAGGTGGATGGCAGTGAGGGAGTTGTGCAGTGTGACCCCCACCTCTTGCCCCTACTGCTTGTCTCCATCCTACCAGTTGCCTCTGCCCCTGCCTGCCCCCTCCTGCCTCTTGCCCCCACTTTTTCCCCTGGCTGGCTTCCCTACCTTCTTGTACTTGAATACAAGCAGAGTGGCTTGAATGTGTCGAATGAAACCTTGAATGTGAGAAAAAAACCCTTGAATTTGTGTAAATACAGTACTTTCTATTTCAGGGGTTCACAAAGTTTGTCCAGCTGGGAATTGCTTCTATAGTTTGCACAATAGTAAAGCAGACTTCCCATTGAATTCTGGCGACAGTAAACAAGAGTTGCTTCAGAAAACATCCTCTGTTTAAATGGGGGGTCTAGTGTTCTTGATTTACTGTTGGTCTGTTCTTTCATCACCAGTATCATTTAGCCTGAATACTAGAGATCAGTTAATGTTCTCTTTCTCTTGTTGTTTCCACTGTCTGTGCTTGAAAACTTGTCACACCCAAATATGCAGTTGGTTTAACAAAAAGCTATAATCCTTGCCTTCTGCTGGCAGACATCCCTTGGTATATTTTGCCACCTAGATTGCTCTCCTGGGAGAATAAACCGCAGGTGATCCAGAATAAATAGATTTAATCGCTTCATAAATCTTAAGGGCAGAAGGGACTGGTTATCTGGTTTGACCTCCTTCAGGCTGCAGAACGTCACCCAATCTTTATGCATAAAGCCCTTAACTTTTGGTTGAGCTAGAGGTGGGGTTGGCAACTTGTAGCCCACGGGCTGGATCTAGGTCACAAAGAGGTAGGGTCTGGCCCATGATATGGTCTGTGTTTTAACTAAAAGGTGTGCTGATCCCCTGCAACAGCTTAGCCATTGGATCTTCCCTGGATATTAAGTTCTGCATTTTACCAATGTCTGGCTAATTCCTTTGCTGCTGGCTGCTACTGAACCCTTGGTGAATGAGCTCTGTAGGGTCCCAGCTCTTTGCAGGGGGATGCTCTCCCCCACAACCTGCAGCCTCTGCTCACTGAATTGGCAGCTCTAAATTTTCCCTTGCCAAGTCTTTCAGAGGAGGTGGTACAGAGTTGCGGGCAGCCCCCTGCACAGAACAGGACCTGGGGTGCAGCAGGGGATGGGCAGCCCAGAGTTAGTAAAAGATTGTCAACCCCTGAGTTAAAGTATACCTTTTAGAAAGCTGCCCTGCTTACTATGCCTGTTTAAAGGCTTCAGTTATGGACAATCTGGGTCTTTATATCAGTTGTTTCATTTAACAGCCTTTGCTATTAAAACTGAGCAGGTTGATTTCTAATCTGGATACTGTATGTCTAACTTCAGCCTCCAGCTCTAGTGCACTCTATCAGAAATCTCTTTTATGTTTAGGTATTGTGGACTCTGTTCAAGGTACTGTTTAACCTTCTTCTGGAATAAAAAGGAAAAGTTTCTTTTTAGTCCACATTCTGGTTTCAGTGCACCTAAGGTGCCTTTAAATGTGCCTAAAAATTGATTGATGGGTTTCAGCCTCTTGCTCCCCTCTGTAAATAGGGATCTAATTAAAAGGGAGAGGGATACAATTAGAAGGAAGATTCAAAGGAGCCCAAGAGAATTGGGTTTCCTGTGGTTTGGTGGCAAAGTCCCTTCAGCTCTATTGAAGGGGAACACAAAAAAGCAAGTTATGATTAATACACAGACAGAAATGCAACCACCACTCCCTGTTTACCTGCAAAGATTTACTAGGACAGTTAATGTTAGGGCAAGATACCAGATTATCAAGACTTTGTATGCATTTTAAACCAAATTTGCTAAGACTTTTCCGAGCAATCTGTTAAGATGTTCAGGACAGAGACGGTCTCAGTACCGGTTTGCACAGCACACATCACAGAACAGACATCATGGCTTAGTGAACAGGTCACTGGTTAGAGAATCAGGACATCCCCAGCCCTGGTGCTGGCCTACTGTGTGATGCTGGCTGAGTCACTTCCCTACTCTGTGTCCCAATTTCTTTTCCCACCATTTACCCATCTAGACTCCCCAAGGCAAAGACTGTGTCCCACTGTTTACGTGCCACAGAATAGAGAGAGATAAATGTCCTGCTTGTGTAAGTAATGGGCTTTGTTAATGCATTTTTCCACTTGATTAACAACCTCCTGTGTTTTCTGGTCAATTAAGGTTTTTAAAGGCAGGATGTATACTTATAGCTGTGTGTCAGGGCTATTTGTCCCAAATTCTTAAATTTTATATTTTTCTGCTGGGGTCCAGGACAACAAAGGTAACTGTCTGTCAGCGCTGCTCTCTGTATTCATGCTGCTCAGCTTGAAGCAGTCAGATTTCACATTTAATCCTTTCCCTATCAGGGCTATATTCAGGCTTGGAAAATGCTGCATGTGTACACTTAACAGTTTTAATAGAAGTGGGTAGCCTTTGCCCCTTGCCCTTCTAATACGGATAAATAGAATCCTGCACAGTTTTGGATCTTTTGTATGAGGCCCCTGTATACAAACTTGCCTTGGTTTTTTTTTGGCGGGGTGGAGGGGGCTGTTGCTTTATATGACATATTGGTTTCTTAGTCAATGTTTGCCCTCCCTCCACCATTGTTTGCTTGCTATGTGAATTTTTTGTGCTAGTTCCTCAACTGATATAAATCACTGTAATTCCAGTGATTTGAATGCGCTGAGGGCCAGTTGAACGAATAGAGCTGAGGCCAAGTGTTTGCCTGTGGGCACCTCTACATGTTCATTAATGTGCCTTAGATACTGCACATTTAGTTTAGTACTTGCTTATTAAAGTACTAACTAAATGTGCAGTAACTAAAGTTACTATGCAGTAGTGCCAGTGCACAGTTATTTTGTGATGCTTGCTGTGCATTAGCTTAATGACACTGCGCAGTAGGCCATTAACACAGTTTTAGCCGCCACGCTACTGCGCAGTGTTATTAGGTTAGTGCACAGTAAGCATCTGTAGCTGCACCCAGTACGTATGACTTATGAGCACTTTGGAATAAGTAGACTAATAAGTATTTGTCCAATTTTTAGTTTCAATACAATTAGTAAAATGACCTGGGTATTAACCAGGTTGAGAACAGCTAAGAAGGAATTGTCTGATCGTAGATAATTTTAGTAAACAATTTTCATTAAACATTGTCATTTGGTTGGTTTTTCAGCAATTCCACAGATACTATAAAGTATATCTCCCTCTGTTGTTCCCCTCATTACAACAAAAAGAATAATTTACTCTTATCAATATACTCTGTGCTTTACTTTTCCTGTGTCTTGAAAGTAAAGGAAAAGACTTTATTTTGTTAGGGCTTTACTTGGGTGAGCTTGTGCTTGCCAAAGTAATTTACTAAATATTTTGGAAAGTATTACCGTCTCATTAAGCACCCAAAAGGAGTTTGAATATAACTTCTGAACAATCAACGTGTAGGAGGTATGACCTTGTATTCAGAATAAACAGGAGTGACACATCCTTTTAATAAATATTTCCTAAGACAAGCCTATCCAACGTCAGAGTGGTCATGCTGCACAGATCATGGGCCCAAGGCCACACTTCATGGGCTCCGTGCTCGAGGGCAGAGATAGAGGACGAAGGCAGGAATTTCCTGTGGTGAAGGCATGTTTAGGCACCTATGTGGTGAGAGGGAATACTTGTTCAAAAGTAAAAGCGGTTTATGTGACTCAGACAAGGTTACAAGCTTCTTGAATGGATGAAACCCTTTAGGCCTCTTGCCAGGCAAGGGAAGGCTTGGTAATAGGCTAAATGGGTCAAGGGTTTTTGTCTTCTTACAACCTTACTCAGTCTGAACCCATCTTGGGACCTATCTTCTTGTTAATTAGGATTAGTGTTTGGATTAAAACAGGTGTTTTTATTTTTTCCCCAAACCTGCCTGAAGCCTGTTTATTTTTTTGGTGCCTGCTGCTGCCAGTGAGTCTCCCGACTCCCCATTAGGCAGATGTCTGGTCATCCTTGTGCTGTTTTATTACTAAATTACATAACAAATGTAACATACTCCTGGAAGAGATGATATACATTGTTGTTGCTTTCCAGGGCCCATTTAGGTCCTACCACAGGGTGCTTGAATCAGCATGTAGCTATCCAGTGTGTATAAATAGGGACCTACTTAAATTGTGGACCTACTTAATTGTTTGCTCGCGGTGCACAGAGCCGATTTTGCGGGCATTTTGCAATGGCCCTGCCCCTTGCCTCTTATTGGAGAGGTCTTGGGGGGAGAAGGGATAAGAGGGTGGCCTCCATCTTGATCGCTGGCTGCCCTTCGTACTGCCCTGCTCCTTGATGCTGATTGGCAGAGAGGCCTTGGTGGTGGGCAGGAGGGACAAGGGGGCAGTTGCCATCTTGTTTGCTGTCTTTTGTGCCGCCTCGCCTTATTCATACTGTCAGCTAGGTGCTCAGACTGTCCGACAGCAGGAACAACATGGGGTTAAACAACCTGAAGTGCATTTCATTTTACCTTTTTATACCTCATAAACGCTTATACCTCACAAAAGTTCTCCCAGTCGTTATAACCAATCATACTGCTGATCCTGCCACTATAACCTGATTATGTTACTGATCGAAAGTTAAGCATGCATCATTATGTGATCTATTAACTTTCGGTGCCATGCACCCTGCAGTTTGGTGATTGATTGATTTACTTGCAACATTTTGACAGACCTTTTGTATCTGTGCTACCAGTCATGCTTGTAACATTATACATGTTATCTCTCGCACCAACTTCCTACTACTTCTGTTCATCTCAGGATGTTCTTGAATTGATGCCTGTGTTTTGATGCACCCTGTTTTCCCCACCAAAGTTCAAACCTCTACCTTTTAACTCTTACTGCCAGAGGCCTACCACACTGTCCACAGTATAGAGAGTATTTTCTGTATTTTCTCTGACAAGGGACTCCATTTCCACTTCTGCTTAGTCCTTGGCATCTTTGCGATAGTTGTCAATAAGTGTGCCAGTTGTGGCACAGGTTTTTGGGGCTGTAGACACCTGTTAATTAGGAATTGGACTGAAAAGGCACTTAGCAGATATTATGTGGTACTAGGCTGTAGCTGTTATTAACTTGGGTTGAATTTCATTTGGTGGACTAACGGGAAAATATTCTGCAGTTTATTTCCAATTCTCTGGGCCACTCTACTTCCAAACAAAAAACTCCTAAGATGAGTGTGCGGGCCGGGAGCGACCCGAGCCCTTTTTCGTGCTGCACGCGGGCTGTGGCCAGCAGCCCGGGCACGCTGGATCAGAGAGGGAGGGTGACGAGCTGGAATTAGACACAAACGCTTAGCGGTAGTTTTAAAGATTGTTTACTTACACCAAAGATGGTCGTGGTGTAGGCTGGAAAACTTGCTTGAGTTGCGGTTACAGACAGGAAAGAAGAGAGGCAGACAAGAGTTCTAAACTCGTGAATTCTAGCCCAATCCGGCTGAAGGCTCTAAACACGCGAGCCCATCGTGTCAACTGAAGAAAGTACTCGTCCAAAAGAGCTCTGAATAAACTCACACGAAGTTTGCTAGGCTCCGTGGGTCCTTCTGCTCACTCATCCACACGAAGCTTCTGTTGCCTGCTTGAAATGTGCTGGGTCTGTAAGGATCCGCAGCGCTTAGAGATCTTCACACAGCGTGAAGTCTCCTCCTCCCGGTGTTCGTGGAGTCCTCCAACTTGAGCGGAAACCACTCAAGCCTTTTATACGGCTAGCAAGCCAATCACTAGCTGCCACGTGTGAATAATTTAGAACTGGCCAATAATGGGGCTCGAATTAGCATACAAATGGCGGGAACTCTTTGCAACGAGCATTTCTGTGCTGCAACAAAGAAATGCACCCTGCAAAGAAAGCTTCAAATTGGCGGGAAATTCTCCCTTGCACTGGGGTTCTCTTTTGCAGCAGAAAACTCCACCGTGCAAAGAAGCTGTAATTTAGCAGGAACAATTTAGCAGTGCCGAAGCACACAAAAACAAAAATCACACCCTTTGGGTTGTGACAATGAGGTCCAATTTTTGTCTTCCATGACACTATACCAAGGTCTTTATTAAATGGAATTGTATGCGTTGTCCAAAATCTAATTAAGTCAGTAACAGTCCTTCTGTTGACTTTGGTGGGTTTTGTACTACACCTTAACAAAAGATAGAATACGAACCTTTGACTTTTGTATCTGAAAAGCAGCTTATCTGATATTTCACTACAATATATTTTGCAACAGTGAAACCTATGTGTTTTCATAGGATCATGGGATCATAGAAAGTTATGGTTGGAAGGGACCTCAGGAGGTCATCTAGTCCAACCCCCTGCTCAAGGCAGGACCAGCCCCAACTAGATCATCCCAGCCAAGGCTTTGTCTAGCCAGGTCTTAAAAACCTCCAAGGATGGAGATTCTACCACCTCTCTGGGTAGCCTGTTCCAGTGTTTTTCTACCCTCCTGGTGAGAAAGATCTTCTTAATATCTCAACTAAGCTTTTTGTTAGGTTAAAATGGAGCCTTGTAGCAACCTCTGCGTACAAAATCTTTTGCTAACAGAGTTGTTAAGTAAGGCTGACACTCTTCTGCTGGCAACTTAACTGTAACACTCTAACAGTAATTACAACCTATTTTTGTTTTAATGTTTTGGAAGGCTGCTTCCCCTCCCCCCCCCGCAAATGTAAACATTCCTCAAGCAGAACGGAGTGCATGTTTTTAATTTTTGGAGCAATCTGTTCTTCAAATCAAGATATGTAGTTCTGGTTTCAGTTAACTGTAATGCGGATTAATTCTGTGTGTGCTTCCCTACATAGCTGTGCGCAGGGAGCCCCCACAATGCTGTTTCGCTTAGCGCTATTTTGCTATAATGCTCATTTTCAATTGATACCTAATTTCACTTAGCCCTCAGCAAGTTTCGCTATAACGCTCGCAGTTGCCATGTCTGGTCGTTAAAAACACTTGTGGTCGCCATCTTGGGTCATAAAATACTTTTGGTTTTGCTCAACACTCATTTCGCTTAACGCTCAGCTTTTCAGGAGCTAATTAAGAGTGCTAAGCGGGGTTTGTCTGTACATCCCAATGCCAGCAGTCACCCTTACTGTAATTCTTGTCTTTGGGTCATTTTGGAAGGGTGGTGTATGTATACATGAAAGCAGACAGAAGAGATCAGCTAAACCTTTTTTTTTTTTTGGTGTAGGCTTGACTTGCCATCAGCTCTTGGTTAGGTTCCTAAGTAGACACTACTGAACTTACCATATTTTGTGCTAAATTCTTCCATCTGTACTAACCTAGAGTAGCACTTTCCATGGTGAATAGCCTCACTGAAGTCAATGGGACTATTAACAAAGAAAAGTAGTACTCAAGGCGAGTAAAACTAAGGGATTTGGGTTCTTTATTATGTGGATACAGGTTTCCCTCACTTTATGTGGGTTGTGCGAATTCGCTCTTATGTGACGATGCTTTTTATACCAAAAATGTGTTATATGTGAGGTAAATTCACTCTTATGCAATTGGTGTGGTGGCAGTCTGCAGTCAGCTGCTTTGTGTGGAGCATTGTGGGAGTGACGCGCACCAAAATATAGTCTCCTGTGTGGATCTGTGCTCCTCACTCGTCTGCGATGCGTGTTTCTGTAGTTGCCATCCCCATTATGATAGTGCCCTGTGCTTGTATGTACTGTCTGCTGTTGGTGAGTACCAAAATTGTCTTGTAAAGTGGTAGAAATGGGTCTTGGCGTCAGTACAGTCAAGGTCTTGGAATGTATACCTAATTGTTACACTGTAAGGTAGGTTCCCTTTATGCAAATTTGAGTTATGGTCTGTTTTCCAATAACGCATGTACTGCATAAAGCAAGGGAAACCTGTACATGTTCACTAGACAGAAGTCTGGGATCACCAAACTTTTGTGTGTGGCCATGTGAATTTAAAACTAAGTCTCCAGAGACTGATGGCTAGGGGATTAATTTTTGAAGCGTGAATGGCAGTTGGTTGCTTAAGATCAAAAATCAGTAAGAGCTAAGGTCTCAAATGTAATTCCTTCCTAGAGAATGAATGCACTGTGTTACATCTCCCAAAAGTTTGTTTCATGCAAATTTTAGGAATAAAATCTTTTTTTAATGATTATGTTACTAGGTCCTCTCTTTATTCTAAGGTGCATTAAGGATAACATAAAAATATAGTAACAAAAAACCTTGGCTCCAATAAACAAAACCCCTAAAAAGAACAGAACAGAAAATAACAGTTGCAGTGCTCTGTGAATTAAATAGCTTCACTGCACAACAGGCTCCAGGGTTAGCTACTGACTGAGTCATATGTAAAACTTGGGAAGCATGTGGGATGTTCATAGCTTGTGGCGCCCCCACAGATGTTTGGCAGAACTTGTTTTAAGGGTCTGAGGGCACATTGCATTCTTGTCACTGTACAAGATCATTGCATTTGTGTTGCATTTCTGTCGGGTTTAACCTCTATGGTATTTTTAACAGGGAGTAGACTGTTCATGCATGCCTCTGAGGTATCCACAGAAGTGGATAAAGCACAGCAGTTGTAGGCTGACTCTGCACCAGCCTTGTAGGCAATTGTATAGCTGCCAGCCAAGCCAGCTCTGAATCCAGAACAGTTGTTAGCTGGGGACGCAAGCTGGCATCCAGATGCTTTTTCTGGGAAATATTATTCCACTCTGTGTATTGAGTCTTGTCCTAGCTAGACTTGACTGCCATAGAAACTGTGCTTGTTGGCTCTAATAATGAAGCAGATAATGGTGCGAATGAGAGAAGCAGTGCCGTGCATAGACAGTAAATATGAAGCCATAGTACCAGGCAGGCAATGTGTGCTAGCTTCCTTTCCAGTTTGAAAGCATAAAAAGTCCTGTAGGAACCCTGTCCTGGTAGTGAGGGCAGGAAGGGGTGTTTTGGAGTAAATGGAGAGATTTTGTAATGAATCTAACCTGAATTTCAACTTGGGCAAAGTGCATAAAGCAAATTAATTTTAGTTAAAGATCTTAAAAACTTGGAAGGAAAGAAAGAAAAGATGGTGTGATAAGATGGCGAAGGAAGGAAGAAAAGATGGTGCAATAAGATGGCAAAGGCACCAGACTTGGACTTGAGATAATTTTTTAATTTTTGATAACTGCCACAGACTTCCTGTGTAACTAGACAAGTCAGTCTCTCTGAACCTTGTTTTTTTTTCCAGGTGTAAAATAGGAATAGTAGTGCTAACACATGGAGCATGGAGTCACAAACAGGCTACCACAGGATAAGAGAGTGCATAAATTTACACCATCTTGGGTACTTCATAGTAGCTGGTCCATCAGTGGAAGTGGCAAATATTACTCTGTATTTCTTGTGGCCAAAATGCCTGCACAGAGATTTTCATAGTAGACAGCTGAGGTGCTGTAAATCTAGCTCTGGCTCTGGCTTACGTCACAGTAACATGTTCCTGTGCCCATGCCCATAGAGGTCGTAAGAAAAAAATCTAGTAATGTTTGAGAGATGCTGGGATGCTGCTGCGATGGGACTCTGCATTGTACACATGGGATTGTGACCCTTTATCTCTGTATTTGGGTTGCAGTGATGATCTGTGTGACTAACCGGGTGTAGTGATGGACAGGAAGCTAATACAAAAAGCTAGTTATGCGTCTTCTCTGTGATGTACAAAAAGCTAGTTATATACCTTCTCGTATCTTTTTGTAGGCACACCTGGCTGTGAATTTTGAAGATTTGATTCGTGAAGTTTAGGGCCTTGTCACGTGGGACATTTAGTGTGTGTTTTATTTAGATCGTAGTAAGCCCTATTATGAGTTAGAACTTTTTCTGAGCAGTCGCATGTTAATGTGTGCTATGATCTGGACAGGACTGGAACTGGCTGTGCGAATGACAAATCAGCTGCTTCACCTGTTTATAGGTCCTAGCCCCTGTGTTAGCAAATAAAAACCTAGGATTCTGGACTAGCCCAGGGATTGACATGACACCTCGTTTGACGAGTGACAGAAAGGCTTTATTTACTACAAGTATTCGAAATCAAGTCAAGTGAGCCCAAACCAAATCAAAGTCCAGTAAGTAGCTATAAGGTGATGATTTCTCACCAAACAGGCGACGAAGAGGCAGTCTGTTTCTCTTCAACTTCTCAGGTAAGTTGGGTGCATCAGCAACTAGTGTCAGAGATATTTCTCACTCTTGAAGCTCCTGTGCACTGTTTGCTGTGTTACTGCCTTTTTATACCCTTAGTTCAGCATCTTCAAAGTATTCTTTTAGCTGTGTAAATCGAGAGAGAGTCCCAAGCAGTAATTGACAGGAAAATCTTGTTAATCAACCTGCTCATTATTGGTTATCAGAAATTTCTAATTTGAATGAGTTACCTTCTTCAGTGACAAGAGGTTATCCAGTTCGGGACATATCAAGAAACTGATTAACAACCAGGAAAAACATACGTGTCCTTGGAAAACAAGGTAAATCATGAGAGAAGAACAAAAACGAAACTAAATCAGGAGTAGACACCTGTCACATATGAAGAATGTTTCTTTCTGCACATAAACATGAGTTCATTGCAGAAGAAATCTTTGCCATACTAAAACAAGGTCCAACAGCCACACACTCCTGCAAGACTGTTTTAAGCTGGACAAAAGGAAAAATTTCTTTACTGTCCGAGCTTCCAAGGCCTGGAACAAACTCCCCCCAGAGGTGGTGCAAGCACTTACTCTGGACACTTTCAAGAAACATTTGGATGCTTATCTTGCTGGGATCCTTTGACCCTAGCTGACTTCCTGCCCCTGGGGCAGGGGGCTGGACCCGATGATCTTATGAGGTCCCTTTCAGTCCTAGTGTCTACAAAATCTATGAAATTAATCAAGGATAGACATTTCACATGATTACACACCAGACAACTAGGAGCCTGCCTGAAATCATCCTGAATATAGCAAGATAAGCTGGAAGAGATACCTCATTATTCCTTCTCAGATGGCCTAGCCATGAACTCGCATCCTCTTGTGAGTAGGCCCGAGCTTAGCATGAGTTTCAGAGTCATCACCCTGCACCACACCAGAGCTGGTGAGGATATTCTCATTATCTCTGGGGAGAAGTCCTGCAATAGGTGAACGCGTGATACTTAATACCATTTGGAGATAACCACCCTGTGAAAAGTACTAAGTTTGCTACAACGTGGTGGCACTTTGCATGTGTTTTACTGCTTGAACACGTGGATGCTGGTTTTTTAAGTGCAGTTAACATATCCTAAAGGTAATTTGTCACAAGATCCACAGAGACAGATGAAAAAAGTAGGGACTTTGGGGAAAAAAAACATCTTCCACTGACCTTGATTTTCAGTGTTGTATCCAGGAGCTATGGTGATAGTCCATTTTTCAGATTTGTGTAGTATTAAGGGCCAAGGTATATTTCCTGATAAATTTTGGCTTGCCTCAACTTTTACTGATGATATTTGTTTACCTCCCTTTTTCTTTTAATCCAGAGCTAGGATCTCTGAGGCACTGAGGAATCCCTCTGCTTTTCTGAGTCACTTCCCTCTATAGCTTATTAGCAGGTTGACTAAAAGTGTTACTAGACAGTGATGCAAGACATTTTGTGCATTGCAGGGCTAAAGCTTTTGAATGAGCACGCTTAATATTCTCAAAAGAAATGGCACTTAACTGTTTTATATTCACCTGAAATTTTGGGCTCTGCATTTCATACTACCATTCTTGTTACTGGCCAACTTCTCTAATGTCATTGTTTGGGATCCAAGAACAGCCACATTACTGTTCTTTCTTTGAGAGCAGAACCACTGCAAATGAAACTTTATTCTTAACAAATCTTTACTGGGTTAGCAGTACCTGCTTTCTTTACCAGCACAGCCTGAAGTTGTAGACCCAAACTGTGGGGACATCATGTACAGTGTATTTATACCTAGGCAGACCAAGAAATTTGGTTATTTATTTATTTTACTTTTTATTACAGTAAAGATGATACATTCCTTTTGTTAAATGTAAAAGTGTAATGCATTAGATCTTGAAGTAAAAGGGATGAAGATAGAATTTTAGTTGACAAAACCTTTCAAATGTCATTAGCAAACCAGCATGGCATTTCACTTTTTTTTTTTTTCCTTGTTCATCCCATTTCCCTAAGGGAGTAATCACAGAAGGTTTCCCTTTTTCATTTCTGTTGCTTCAGGCCCTCACTGCATTCCCATGACAACTGCAACTTTTTGAGCATTGGCCCAGAGCACAGTGAGACATGACAGCATTTCCCGCATATTGTGTGCCACAATATTCCCATTGATACAGCCCTTATTACAAGGCTGAAAAGGGTGATGTAGAGACTAATTGACTGGGGAAGAATTGTGTACCCATGAGATAATTCTTTAATTGCTAAGCTAAGCAAACAAACAGAAACAATATATATACAGTTGTATTCAACTTGTTGTTGGGCCCGCTTCACTTGTTGTTATGAAAACATGGACAAAATATTCCAGGTGTGTTACTAGAGGAAATCTAAACTTTTTAAGCTGTTAATTTTTTTTTAAACATTTGTCAGGAATCTGTTTCATATGAAGCAATGAGAGTATAAACTAATACTAAAACCTTCCATACTTTTGGGGCTTTTGATAATCTGGTTACTTAGCAAGCCTTACTGTTCCTCTTTACAGGTCTCTGTAACTGCTGGGCATGTTTTTAGCCTCAGTAAAATCCCATATATTGAAGAGAATGCAAGGGTCTGAATTTTACTTAATAAAACAATGAAAGCAGATTTTTTAAGGGATTGGCTTGAAAGAATAGACTAGCTGTTCCTGTTTGACCTTATTTGGAGTCATACTGGAAAAAGGCTAGTGGCATGGAAGCCACACATTGTAATTAATTGACTAGGTGCATCTTTTTTAATTCTACTGGATGGAATCAGTATGGTCAGCTGTATGTCCTACACTTACAGCTAAAAGAGGTCTCCCATTAATTTGTACAGCAGATGCCTTCATTTTTGCAACAGGAGGATCTAATTTATCATTATTCCAGCTATTTTTGTGCAGTTTTGATTGGTCATAGCATTCAGAAGAGGGGTAACTTGCAACCTCAAGAAGACACTAACCTGTTTTACTGTTGAATCATTTTTATTTGTATTCTGTTATCTGGAATGGAATATATACGTTGTTGGCAGTGTTGATATGAGGATGACAATCTTTCAGTAGGTAGGGAAGTTATTGATGTTTCCAGAGATGACTGAAGAGCCCCAAGCTGAGATTTTCATGTTCGACTGCAGATGTGGCAAACAGGTCCAGGAGCAACTGGGTCATGGTGGATCCTGGTGATGTCAAATCATAGCTCTTTTCCTTTGTCTCTCTCATCTATCTGCCTCTATAGTGAGGCAAGTTTGCTCAAAATGATCAATGCCTTGTACATCACAGCACCACTGGGGATGGATCAGTGCTTGAGTCTCCCAGGTTTGATGTTAATATTGCCTTTCTTCAGATTGGCCTTCAAGGTGTCTTTGCATTGCTTCTTTTGCCTACCTCTCGAGCAGTGGTCATTGGCGAATTGGGATTATAGGACCGGTTGTGGGAGTTGGTTGTCAGGCATCCTTTTAACATATCCTGTCAAATGAAACTGATGCTGTATAAACATGGCTTCAATGATAGTGGTCTTTGCTTGAGTCAGAACACGGGCATTTCATAGTTTCATAGCTGGTAGGGTTGGAAGGGACCTGAGGAGATCATCTAGTCTGAACCCCTGCCGTGGCAGGAAAGAGTAGTGGGTCAAATGACCCCGGCCAGATGTTCGTCCAGCCTATTTTTAAAGATCCCCAGGGTAGGAGCCAGCACCACTTCTTTTGGAAGTTGGTTCCAGGTCCTAG
>NW_005842028.1:1913346-1913741 GCF_000455745.1 Alligator sinensis | reverse complement strand
TCCTCATAGGGCCTGCCCTGCTGCCCCCTGATCATGCGGGTGGCCCTCCTTTGGACCCTCTCCATATTGGCCACATCCCTCCTGAAGTGTGGCGCCCAGAACTGGACACAGTACTCCAACTGCAGCCTGACCAGCGTCGCATAGAGGGGGAGGATCACCTCCTTGGACCTGCTTGAGATGCATCTGTGAATGCACAACAAGGTATGGTTGGCCTTCCTGATCGCGTCCCCACTTTGTCAGCCCATGTTCATTGTGGCATCAATGATGACTTCAAGATCCTTTTCTGTCTCAACACTGGCGAGAAGGGAGTTCCCCAGCCTGTAGGTGTGCCGCTGGTTCTTCCTCCCCAGGTGCAGTACCCTGCACTTGTCAGTGTTGAACCCCATCCTGTTCTC
>NW_005842028.1:1889128-1913210 GCF_000455745.1 Alligator sinensis | reverse complement strand
GTCCACCACCACCCTCTGGGTGCGGCCCTCCAGCCAGTTAGTGACCCATCTGACCGTGTAGGCATCAACACCACTGTCTCCTAGTTTCTTACTGAGAATGGGGTGAGAGACCGTGTCGAAGGCCTTCCTGAAGTCCAGAAAGACTATATCCACTGTGACACCTGCATCCAAGGACTTGGTGACCTGGTCATAGAAGGCCACCAGGTTCGTTTAACAAGACCTACCCCTAATGAACCCATGCTGGTTGCCCTTGTGCATAACCTCCCCTGCTGGCCCTTCCTGGACATGTGCCAGGATAATTCTTTCGAAAAGCTTCCCCAGGACTGAGGTAAGACTCACGAGCCTATAGTTTCCTGGGTCCTCCTTCCTCCCTTTTTTGAAGATGGGGACCACATTGGCCCTTTTCCAGTTCTCCGGCACATCGCCTGAGCGCCATGAGTGCTTGTAGAGATGTGCCAGAGGTCCCGCAATGACCCCTGCTAGTTCCTTCAGCGCTCTGGGGTGGAGATCATCAGGACCTGTGGATTTAAATACATCTAGTCCCTCCAGAAGTTCCCTGACAAGGTCCTCATTAACCCTAGGCCTGGGTGTGCCACCCACTGGGTGCCAGTGGGGGAGATATCTGGGTCCCTCCTCAGAAATATGGAGGCAAAGAAATTGTTGAATATGTCAGTTTTACCATCAGGTGAGATGACCAGATTTCCTAGCGTGTCCTGCAGAGGCACCACGTTACTTGGCACCTTCTTTTGCCCCCCTATGTATTTGAAAAAGGACTTCTTGTTGTCCTTGATCTGGGTCACTAGTCCCACCTCCGTTTCCACCTTGGTCTTCCTGACCTCCCCCCTACATTCTTGAGCTACCGAGGTATAGCCCTCTCTTGTGATGGCCCCTCCCTTCCAACGGGTGTATGCCTCCTTTTTTGTTTGGAGACGTTCCTGGATGCTTTTGGTGAGCCATGGGGGCCTTTGTGCCCTCTTGCCCGCTTTGATTTGTATAGGGATTACTTCCCTTTGAGCTTGGAGGATTGTCTCCTTAAGGAACAACCACTCCTCCTGGACACTCAACTCCTTCCTGCTCTGGGACCTCAGTGCTTCCCCCACTAGTTTTCTCACCTCATTAAAGGTCCTTTTGTTCTTCTGTCCTTCCTGTTGGTATGGAGGATTTTCTGAAGACATTGATACTAACATTCCAAGGCTTTCACCTGTTTCCAATATGCTGTCCATATAACAGGGTAGGGATGACAACAGCCTGGTAGATGTGTTGTGCCCCAGTCAGTCCTGGTCACCATCTATACATGTGTTGTGGTGGCGTAAATTACTCTGCTGTAGTACTTGTCCCAGACAGTGCTATGCTATGGTGTAGTTAATTAATTTATTGTACCCTAATATGGGCGCACATGTAGATCGTGATGCTTTACTGCAGAGCTAATTAGTCAACTCCACAGAAAGTGCATGTGTAGAAGGAAAGAATCCTCTTATTCAGCTTTTGGAGCAGCTGTGGAGTTGTTCCAGGGAACTTAATCCAGTCAGGGACCTGGAAGAAACTCTACAGTTCCCTGGGTCATGAAAGACAGGAACATAGCAGCAAATTCTGTGTGGCCTCCCTGAGGCCCTAGACAAGTGCACATTTAAAGCACTCCCAGTTGTGCGCCCATTTGGAGTGCTTCAAATTCTGAGGATGCCAGCCCCTGGGTAGACCTGCAGACTCCCTGGCACTGCCCCCCAGTCCACACAGAGCACCTGAAACACGCTTTCAAGTCAGGGGGCACAACAGGTAGTTGCTTGGTCCTCTGACTCTGTTCTCACTACCCTGGGAGCAGGGGAGACAGTAGGGAGGACCCATGGATAAGCATTCTTTAGTGCTCTCCAACTTGGGTTTCCTGAAGTGTGCCCTTCCCTCTCCTCCCCTCTGTCTTCCAGATCAGAGAGACTGATTGTCTTCCAGACAGAGAGAGTGGTTGCAGAGAGACATGAAAGGATTCCTGCTCTATAGCCACCAATTCTACATACCTCTCTACATCTGATTCCCCTCACTTGCAGGGTTGGGGGAGGGGAGAAGGGTGCATGCTCAGGGAGACTGAAAGTGGAAAGGCACAAATGGGTTCCTGTTTTCCAGCCCCACTAGCAGCTGAGCGCACTGAAGAACAATAATTGACTATCTGTACCATTCCTTCTCCTTTTCCTGTGGAAGAGGGAGGAGGAGAGTGGTGCACTAAGAGGTGCTAAAGGATAGAGACACTTGCTCTCATCTTCTGTAGAGAGTGGACAGATCTAACAGGAAATACTTCAAAATGAAGTGCTTCCAAAACTATAGTTTTGTTCTTCGGGTTTATTTTTGGAGTGGTACAAAGGGTATGTATGTCCGTCCACTTGCCCTCTGTAGCCTTCCAAGTGGCATGTCTGGCCAGGGCCTTGGTCTGCCTACTCTCTTTACTAATGCAGCAGGAGATCCCTCTTGCAGAGCAGAACTCCGTTCTGGATAGCCCATTTTCATTTTTCTCCAGCCTCACCCTCATGTTTCCACCTCTGGTTTCTGCTTCAGGCAGTTAAACCATCTGCTACTTGAGACTCCTCTGCCTTCAAGAGAGGAAGGGTCTGAATGACCTTTAAGTATCAGTGGATAATTCAGAAAAATAACTAGATTTAAAAATGAATAAGGAAATAAATCGGGTAAGCTTGATTGACACAGCCCAAATGGACTGGCTAGAAGCTTGTTTTCTCAGGTTGTTGGCTTTGTTTTGGAGTGCAAAATAAATATAATGACAAAAGCTAGGACATGAAATGTATTCACCTACATTTTAGCCTTTGTGAATAATCAGCTTTTTGGATCTCATCCAATTTCCATTGAAATCGCTTGAAAGACTCCCACTGATTTCAGCTGGAGTGGAAATCAGCTTTTGGGCACTTCAAAATAATTTAAATTTCTGACCACTGCCTCACTGTCCATAGGTTAGGCCTGAGCTATAAAGCATGGATCAGAAGCTGAGCTTTACCGAAATGCAGACAAGATCCTGAGAAGGGACCTGCAGGGAGTGGTATTGTATGCCATCATGTACTTCTGAGACCAGCTGAGGATCAGGGATCAGAGCATTAGCTACTCGTGGTCATCTGCTACTCTTGATCTGCGCTTAACCAAAACTTGAATGTTATTTTACTCCTGCATGTGGGTGGGTGGGAAGGAGTGAGCATTTAGTGGAATTAAAATTACTCCCCGCTTAAGGAGAGCTCACCCTCTGAGAGAGAAGGCAGAGGGAAATGAACAGAATAACCACAGTGAAAAATAAGTGGATATTTTATATAAATATTTATAGATTCTTCCTTTTTAAGACTCTTAATAATAAATTTAACTTTTTATTGTTGGTGTTCAGTTTAACATTGCACTAATTTTTGCAGACTTGTACAGATTTTGTTAAAAAAATTCAGACCAGTCAGCCACAATTGCTTTTGATACTTTTGGGCCATATTTTGACTTCTGTCATTTTGTTCCAACTTTCACTATTCTGCTTTTATTACCTACATGGTTCTCCTTTTAGGATCCATGAAAACAGACAACACATATCAAAAGATCAGCAGGCCAGAAGTTACCATACCACTCATCATGCCCTGCTTTTAGAAGCATCAGTACTGTCAGTACCTCAGTGTCCTATCTCTTTACCTGATGTCAAAAGATGGAAAAGGGCCATAAGGGCAACATATCAGAGGTTATTCTTCCCCCCTTTCCCTCCCCCCTTCTCAAAACTTAAACTATCAGCTGAGAAATCTGAATTGAAAGAAAATCCTACTTTGTGGTTCAATAAGTATGTGAAAAGAATGTGCTTAATGTTAGGCTGTTAGGTAACTTAATAGCTTTTATTCAGCATAGTGTTCCATTTCTTGTTGGTATAAAAACAATTTTTCTAGGAAAGCTTTGAACCAGAGATTATGGCCAAGTTATAAAGACTCTAGCATTATGCTAATACAATTTTTATGACACCTCTTTTGGCATCAAGGAGCAAATCCGCTTCCTTCAAGGCACAAAACCCCCCATCAACAATGCAACTGTAAATCTGCTGTTGAGGGAGGCAGGCTATAGAAAAGTGGTGCTGCATAATTTCACAGTTCCTATGTGTTGGAAGTGCATGCTGTCTCATGTTAGCAGGAGCATTGTGTGCAGGAGAACAGTATAAACTGAACAGGGGAAGAGGCAGTGGCAAGTATCTCACGGTGGCAAGTATGCACCCACAGGCCATTTCCTCTGCAGAGCATGTGAGGGGCAGTGGCTGCTAGCTGCAGCAGTGGCCAGTGTGTGGAAAAAGATTTCATTCCTTCATCTACTGTATAAATCTTTCATGTAAAACCCACTTACTTGCGCTTTGTATAGGAGATGAAAATGGGCCCTAAATGCTGGGTGGTCTGATGTCATTAATATATCTAAAAATGATCTTGCAGGCTTCAAACAGCAATTGTCTAACAAAACCTTATTGATGTATCAGTAACTTTTTTTGAACTGTTCATGAGCTACCAGGAGATATATATACTGTAAATACTAATGTCTACTGAGAGGAGTTGTTCTATAATTTTACATTTTTTTTTTCCAAAATGCATTAGAAGCTTTTATTTTTCAAACATAAAAAGGGGAAGATGGACAATTTACAACACGAATGCAGGCTGAAAATCATAAGGTTGTACAAAATAATGTACAATAATGTAAAATAATGATTAGTTATATTTCTCAGTTTCATAGAGGAGTTCAGAAAAAATCTAAGCCCTGTTGCTGTTAAAATATTTAAAATTTACACAACTTATTGGATAGCTTGCTTCTGAAATAAAGGGTATAAATATACCCCCTTATTTATGTCTCTGGCAAACGTCATTTTCATAATTTATAAAATTTATAATTTATAAAATTATAAAATTATTCATAATATATAGATATCAATGAAAAATTGATTAGATGAAAGGAAGATTAATAGCAGGGGCCTTGGCTTTTGAACTCGGTGTATAATTAATTAATATTAAGAATATGGCTTTCCTTAAAAAATGTTATGGTTTTTGTTCTGGTGGTCCTGTTTTTTTTTCTAAGTATAGTGGTTAGCAAATTTAGTGCCTTCAGCATAAGAAATAGAAACATCTGTCACCTGAGCTATAGGAATACCTTTCTTGGCAGTGGATTTGAGCAGGGTTGGGACTTACTCTGCCAGGGTACTGTGCGCCCCTCGCATAATGTAATAGCACATTTCTTTGTTTGCTCTAAATATTGCTTGTACTTACCTCATTAATTTTGAACATCCGGAAGCACCAACTACTGCTAATTCCTGGGGGTAGAAGTTAGAAGTCAGGAACATTACAGGTGCTGCAGGAGCTCTGAGAAGAAGCCGGCAGCCTAATGTAGGGCAAGTTCCTATCTGTAGAGGTGCAATATATAGTATTTTGAGGCTTGTAATGTGAAACAGTCCTTTATAATTCACAGAAACTTGTATACAACTAGTTACAATAAAGAGGTTGCAGTTTACTGCTGCCTTTGTGGCTGGTCTGCTTCTGTTCTGCCACCCAGAAGTTACTACTGACCTCCCCCAGAGTCTCATAGGATAACACACTTTCTAGACACTCTGTGTTCAAGAGGACTTACTTCATGCCACATAATGCACAAGCAGATGTGCCTTGAAGCATTCTGACTGAGGAAGGTTGAATCCATCATTGGCAAAGCATTTTGTTTAGCACTTCTTTCACCCACTCACAGTGTGTGTAGTATGTGCTTCCCTGAAGGCAGATTTCAGGCTGTTGCTGTGGCTTCTTGCTGCTGCTGCAGTTGCTACATGTCTCTTGCTGTATTAAGGGAGTGTAAGCAGCAGCCTTTGGCAAGACACTCTTTATGCTTTTCTCAGAGTATCAGAGACCAGTACAAAAGATAAGTGGAGGAGAGCTCGGAAGAGGGTCCATAATATGTATATATCTTACACTTCAAGGGATGATGAGGCCTAGCCAAGGTACTGAACTCATTCAGCAAGGAAAGACATAAGCACTGCTTTATGCAGGTATAAGGTGTATAATCTTTATCTAATAAAACTTACCAGGCAGAAGTCCTTTTGTTACATGTAAATAATAGCTCACATTGCGAGGTTTTAAAGTTTTTATCTTGAAACTTTACATTGGGAATTCTGAAAGTCTGTTTGAATCCAGATGGGGAATTCATCAGTGATTTGTTAAATGGTAGTAATGGTGGGCCTGAAGTTGAAGATTGTCAAGTGACTCCTTCAAGATGATGAATGTGAAAATGTAAGACAGGGTAATTTATGAATGGTTGCACCCTCTCCCTTTGTTTTTATGGATATTTTCCTGTATTTTTGTTCTGTTGTGTGGTACAGAAACACATATATGGTTGATGAATAATGAAATAAAATAAAAGTGGCTTGTAGATCTTGTAGAGACCTGCAAAAAAATTTTATTGAGCTATTTTATTGAAAAAATATTTAAAACAAATTCTGTTAACTAAAACAGCTTAGTAAATTTTCTTTGAGACTTTCCAAAAGATTATATATATACTGAGAATGGTTGAAAAGCTTTTATGATCATAAAAATTCAAGTATTCACAGTGCTGTATGTGAGGATGTGTGCTGCAGTCAATGGCAGACTGTATTCATTTTTTCTTTGTTCAAGCACTCCTTTTTAGTATCAGCAGTTTAGTTATGATCCTGTTTAGTGTCTTAAACAGTCTTATAACTTTAATGTCTGAATATCTTCCAACAGTACTGTTGCATTGCTAATACTATGGTAGTGTGGTAGTGATGTTGCGGCTATGATACTCCAGGAATTATGTGAGGCAAGTATGTTTTTGAGTGATATCTTTAATTGGTTCAGCTGCATACTTGGGATAAAGTTAGACAAATCATGTGATTTGTTTTTTATGTCATCCTTTCACAAGAAAGGAAATTGTCTAGCAGTGTAGTGCTTTCATTTTGGTACAGTTTTATATGTGCCTTTTATCTGTTCATGCTAAGAGGCTAATGTCAGCAAATGGCTCTTTCCGTTTGGAGAGAAGGTAGTGAGGCTTATGATGGTCCTTAGTTTCCTTTGGAGTTCATTATATAGTCTTTATCCAGACAGAAAGCGTCTTCCCCTGCACAGATGAGTTTTCACTCTTGTGGTGAGCAAAAGTATTGGGCCTGAGGAGCAGAATTATTGACTGTGGTCTTTGTTTTGGAGCTGTAGATGATCTTTCAGATAGGCTTGTGCCTAGTCATTGCACTCCATGACTAGTCACCTCACCCCTTGAACTTAACTTGGTATTCTGTAGGAAGCCAGTGTGCTGAGTGGCAAACAAGCCGGACAGGCTCTTATTTCTGAAGGCAGGGAGTAGGGAAATGTAGCACCACATTGGTTGGTACTAATGCGATTAGACTTTTTATCCTTCAATAATTTTCAAAGATTTATAAAAGAAAAACTGCTTTGAGAAAAATATGTAACTTTAAATTTGGGGATGTGCTGCTGGGGGTGGGGCATGCAGTGCTGCATGGAGGCATTGGTATGGTGCAGCAGTAGGGGGAGCATGTGCCCTGGGTGTGTGGGACCCTTACAAGCTGTGTGGGCCCCCAGACAACTCAGAAGCTGGACAGCCCCAGATTAAGATACCACATTTTTAACGATTTGGTTGCTGGTTCATTTTACAGTGGCTGATTCAGTGATCAGATTTTAGGTTGGAATCAAGGTTGACTTCTAAACTTAAACTCTGGCAGGAGTGTTAATGTAATCAAGATGTCTAGTGGATTGAACATTATAGAACAGATGGACTGTGTAGATCAGGGGTGGCCAACTTGCCACCTTGCCTGGGGTGGCAGCTGTGGAACAGGGGTGGCCAACTTGCAGCAGTGGCATGGGTAGTCTCTGTGGGGGGCACATGGCAGATCAGGAGAGGTTGGATAGCATAGTGGGAGATTGGGTGGTGAGGAAAAAGTAGAGCAGCAGATCAGGCAAGGGCAGGGACCAGAGAGCAGAGAAGCAGATTGGGTGGGAAGGGGATCAGAGTGGCCCTTAGGGAGGGTGCAGAGCTGATTTGTTGCAAGCCTGCTGAAAAGGTTGGCTCATGCTGCTATTGATAATGTCTCCATGTTTCTTTTCATATTGTCATAATTATATCTCTGTTTTCAGTATCACTAGAGTAGAACAGGATTGGGAGCACTGTTACATCTTATCCCTTTATTTATGAGACCAAGTTGTAAAATGCTAGTGCATGTAGATCTATTTTCACGTATTTAAAAAAAAAAAAAAAAAAATGTTTATGAGATTAGTGGGGAGAGAAGCAAGGGATATTTATTTTTAGGTCTATTGTTTCATTTCAGCCTTTGTGTATTAAAGCTTGAAAATTCCATACTGAGCTTTTCAGTGAACTCTATGAAGCTTATGAAACTTCTAAGTTACTCTTAGGTTACAAATGTAAAACGTGTTTGTATATTTGGCATAGTGTTTTTCACTAGCTATTTTCTCAGAACACATTTTGCCATTGCTGCTGTAGTTAAAGCACTGTTGATGTTTCTGTTACAAACACAGATGAAAAACTGATTTATCTCAGTTATTTGAAGCCATTGAGTTTAATATTACCCAAGTTCCTAATTCAGATGCAAATCTTATTAGTTCAGTGTTTGTTTTTCTTTTAAAGTTTTAATTTAAATCTGCAAAGTAGGTTATTTTGTTATGATTTTATTCCTTGCACAAGCTGGACAGAAAAAAACTCAGCATCGTTTTAAATAGAACTTTTGTCTTTGGTCCTTGATGTGGATTCATTTTTTCCGTTTTCTGAGAAAGAGCTGTGTTATGTCTAACTTGCACCTTATTAGAAGGACGCTGTCAAGGCTATTTGTTCTAATAGCTGTGACTTGGTTGTTCTAATTTATCTGTTATGTATACATCTTGTTCTCATCTCAATATTGCCAAGAACAACTGTTCAAAAAATTACGAGTCGGCTCAGTTATGAGTAGGGGCTGGTTTAAATCCCGATTTTGCATTTTTCATGCGAATCAAAAAACTAAGTGATTTGCATGAAAAATGTGATATGCAATGAAATACCACAATATGGCCACTTGCTGGGGAGTACCCCAGCAAGCAGCCATACCATGGCACCTTGTTGCAAAATTTAACTGCTCCATGGTGGTGGGAATGCCTGCACTGCTGTGAAGTGCCCAATCCCCAAACCCTCCCATCACAGCCAGCTGCAGCAGTGGCAGCAAATTAGTGGGTGTAGGCAGTGGAAGGGAAGTGCTTGGTGCTGCCCCAGTGGGGCTTCTGCATGGGGAGCAGAGCCAGGAGCAGATGCAGGTGCATTAGTGGGTGAGGCTGAGTGGCCCCCCATGTGTGAGTGGTGCCACCCATGCTCCAGCCCACCCTGCCTGCCTTGCAACCCTTTGTTGGCTGCAGGTGCTGCTGCTGCCATTTTGCTGGGCAGATTTGGCTCGGCGAGGTTCTGTCAGGTGCTGGGCATGCTGCCAGGTGAGTCTGCTCCTTCCCCTTTGTCCCGATCGCTAGCATCATGGCTCGATTGTTGGTGGCAGAGAGCACCATGATCTGGACACAAAAATGTCATTCCGAGCCACAGTTCTGTCACGATGCTAGCAAGCTGGGCCCATGATTTAAACCAGGCCCTAAGTATGAGAGGGATTGATATAAAAACCATAAAATTAAAAAATTATAATAGATTTGGGGCTTTTGTAATTGCCTTCTGGCTTAGAGCTTTTGGGGTTTCTGTTTTCTCTACAATATACTGTTTTAATGAAATTGAGATTCACCTATTTGCATAACTTCAGAAGTGGAGGTTATAAGAAACTCATCAAGTACCACAATTTTTTAAAATAAAAACCTAAGGGTTGCCAATGCAGTGTCCTTTGCTCTGTTTCTCTGTTGCTTTTTGAGACCAGCCAGTGTGCTGACCAGCCAGCCTCCACTATTCAGGAGGCTGGGGCGATAGCTAACTAACTGTTGTTTCTGTTACAGGCCCTGTTCTGGAGTGCTAAGTGTATTTTTTCATGATGAAAATGACAAAATATAAAAGTTTGCATTTTTGTGACATAACAAAATGAATCCTAGTAACTAACTTGCAGGTGGTGATGGGTGAAATTAATTGGGGTACATTAATTTGTGCAGAAGAGAGCCTGAAATGGCCAGTCTGTTAAGATGTGTGCATTTGTGGAATTTTCATCCTGCTCTAATCAGAATCTGGTTCCTGCACTTAGTTTAAGATTTAACCACCTTCCTGAGGTTAACTTCAGAAATGCAAACTTCAGCCTTGGTTTTCTGCATGTTGTTCCTAGAATTTTACTTTTCAGGTATTGTCTGCTGCAGGAGAGACACATATTTCCCATATATGTGGGGTGGCATTAAAAAGATGTACTGCCACAGGGAGTCAGCAGGGAATTGTCAGCATCACATGGTAGGGGGCTGATATCTGCTAACAGCCAAGGTCAAGAAAAGCTCCTGCTGCCTTTTTGCAGGAATTATTAACGTAGCTGTTGGCTTTCTGTTTGGCTAACCTGTCACAAGCTGTTTTGAAACAACGAAGATGTTTTCATCTCAGCATGCAAATTTTCTCTCAGCAGGATTAACTCCTCCTCTGTTATTCAAACCTGCATTGAGCAAAGTTCACCTGCCCATGACCCTGCAGAACCACTGTTTCTCTTGTGGGTAGGCAACTGGTTGCAGAGAGGGTCTGGATTTGTGGAGGTGGCATGGCTCTGTGTACAGTGATTCTGAGCTCACTGACCGCTCCCTCCCTGTGTGCCAACATGGCAGGCTCTTTTGGACAGGTACCGCTTATATGTATAGGGGCCAATTATCCACTCAGTGGCTGCGTCTACATGAGATGCTAACTGCGCAGTAGCCTAATAACACTGCGCAGTAGCGTGCCAGGCAAAAAACTGTGCTAATACGTTACTGCTCAGTAGGCCTAGGCTACTGTGCAGTAAGCATCACTAAAAACCCATGTGCTGGCACTACTGCACAGTAGTGCAAGTAGTACTAAATCAATGTGCACTTGGTTATCCAAGTAGTACACTGTAGTTACTGAGCATTAAGTTTATTAATGAATATGTAGACATGTCCAGTATATTGGTAAAAGTCAACTGAAGTCGGTGGAGCTGTGCACTTTTGCCCCGAGTGAGGTGTGCCCTTTTGCCCCAGATGATCAGAAAGGCTGGGCAGCAGCATAACCCCTGTTGGGTCTGCTGGTCATGGGAGCTGTGCAGAACTGGGGCTGCCCAGTCTCTGCTAATCAGCAGAAGAAGGGGGTGGGTTGCTGCACAGAGTGTGGGAAGCTGCAGGAATGGTGGGCATTGCTGCGGCTTTAGAAGTTCCAGCTTTTGACACTGCAGCAGTGGCAGGGTCCCAGCAGGGCTTGCAACTGAGGTGACTATCAGAGAGCTAGCTGTTTTCTTTCTCTCCCTTCATCTTGGAGGTGGGGAGGAAAAGCAGCCCATGGGGTCCTGGGTGTCCTACAGACCCCTGTAGTGCTATGTGTAAATGTATAGGTGTTACCCATAGTTAAGGTGACCCCAAGGGAGAATGGGAAATCCACGATACTCCCATGCTGCAGGCAGAGGCGAGGGTGGGATGGCATGGTGCACCAGGCAGGCAGGCAGGCAGCAGCGGTGCTTGCCTGACATGTCATGCCATTCTGTGCTGCTCTGTCTCTCCTCCAGACTATGCCCCATGACCCTGCATTTCTGGGATGCTCATTTTAATTCTCACCAGCTGGCTGGGACTGGTCCCTGAAATCTGGGACTGTCCTGGGTAAACCAGGATGTATGGTCACCCTATCCATAGTGCTACAAAATGTGGCCCTACAGAGGTATTCCTCTTAGAAAGAGGGAACATTTTGTAGTGTTTTTCATTGGCTTTGTAGCGCTACAAGCAGCTTGAATAGCTGTGCATTCACTTTTTCTAGCATTACAAAGGTGTACTTAGTGCTACAAGTGTAATGCTTGTTGACAACCGAGAGATATTTTGGTTTGCAAAACATCTTATTTTACCAAATGTAGTGTTTTAGCTGAGTTGCCAATAACTGTCTTGGGAACTCTTTTAATAAGATGAGACTTTTTTCCAAACTCAAAAAGAAGTTATACTCCACATCTCTATTGTGTTATAATCCAAAATAGCTTCTTGGGTGGATATTATTAAAAGTGACAGCCTGTATTGAAAAGGATAGCAGCTGTTGAATGCAGCCAAATACATCATGGACCTTCTTTAAGCCCATTTAAATCAAGCGGGTTGATGTTAGATAGATCGGTCTTTAAATTAAAATGAGAAGGTTGTATATTCTTCTGACACTTGCTGGGATTGCACAAGTTAAATTAAATGGATTTAAAAACAATCCCCCCCCAAACAGAACAAAACAAAACAAAAACCCAACACAAAACAAAACAAAACAACTTCTGACCTATTGCTATAAAACAACCTTACAAAGGAAGTGACGGATTTTCTATCTCCCTAGCACTTTGGGTCGAGACTGAATGTGTTTCTGGAAGATTCATTTAACTAGACACAAGTTATTAGAAGGGATCTACCTAAATCATGCTGAAAATGCATGTGTAGTGGCTCCTTTAATCTTGGGGTTTTTTTGCTGCACCGCCTCCTCACCCCCCACGAACTGATTGGTCAAGAGACCCTGGTGGCCCCACCACTCGCTGTTTGCCCCTGGTCGGGGTGGAGGCAACACCTGCGGTTTAAAATTAGGGTTACCATACATTTGGGTTTTCCTGGACATGTCCTCTTTTTTGGCCCTTGTCCTCGTGTCCAGATGGGTTTTTAAAATGAGAGCAAATGTCTGGGTTTTTGCTCTTCCTCTGCTCTCCTGGGCTGGCTGCTTGGGGCTGGGAGTAGTGGGCCAAGTGATTGTCTGTCGGGGGTTACATGCTCCCTGTGCGGGCCCTGGCAGACTCCCAGGTAAAGAGACACAGAAAACTTTGCCTAAATCAAGATGCAACAGAAACTTTACATAAGTCTTACATAGTTCAGAGGACAGCGCATCTCCCTGCAGCCAGTTTAGAAGCTTTCTGGGGTTTGCAGTTCTTGGCAGGTGGGATGGCAGAGATCCGCTGTCCTCTGTGTTGCTTGTTCCTTTATTGGTGGTCTGCACCCCTTCTCCCCCCTTGGTTTCCTTGACAGCAATACATCTCTTGCCCCTCTCAGGATGTTTGTCTGTCAGTTCTATAGTGTCCCTGGTTTTCACAGGTTTTATCATGCTTATGGTATGGATGGCACTATTTGCAGAATACCTACTGCCTGCATTGAAATCTAATCTGTTGTAGCCCCTGCTTCCTTAAATCACGTAAGTTAATCATTGCCCACTTAAGCAGTCTGTCCCCCCCCCCCCCTTTTAGGTTATTTACTCAACATCTTTACTCATCAGGCTACAGAATTAGTTAAAGGGCCAGAAATTATTGTGACTGTGACATGCAGTTGCCAAAAGCAGGAGCAGTGCAGGAGCTTCAGGGGTGGCAGCACCCCCACTCCTAGCTCCCCCCTGTACCAGAGCAAGCAGACCACGCTGTGGGGGCAGCAGCTGGGAACTTGTTTAAGTTCCTGAATCAGGTAAGAGTCCGCACCTCCTCCCCTCTCTGTATTCAACAGCACTTTCCTTCCCATCCAGTTCTTCACCAACTCAGCCTGCCACTGTCCCTGGCTGACCCAGGGGTGACGGGAGCTCCATAGCCACTCCTGCCCCTCTCTAGCTGGGCTAGGTGGGGAGCCAGGTTCAGCTGGGGACAGTGGCAGTGGCAGGAAGATTCTCTCTCATTGAGCTTGCTCCCAGCCTGGCAGGGATCCCGAAAGGAGGAACCTGTCTGCTGCTGCCACTGGTGCCATTGTCTCCAGCTGAGCCCAGCTCCCTGCATAGCCTGATTGAAGCAGAGCAGGAGCAACTATGGAGCTCCCCCTCATCCCTTCTGCCCCTGACACCTGGGTCAGCCAGGGACAGTAGCAGTGGTGTACAAGGAAGGTGAGGAATGGAAAGGGAGGTGACACTAAGCACCGAGGGGAGGGGAGCTGGGAGAATTCTTATCTGCTTTGTGGGTTTACAAGAAGTTCCTAGATGTTGTTCTCACAATGTGGTCTGAAAAAGAGGGTGTGACTATGCATTGCACTGCTGGATCTACCTCTGGAGGACTACTGACCTAAGCCTAAAGAGGACAAAGGAATGGTGAGGAAGTTGAGTCAGAAAACTGCATACAGATTTTTTTTGCCTTAATTTATATCTTTCCTGTGCTGCCAAATCATAGAATCATAGAAATTAAAGCCTGGATGGGACCTCGGAAGATCATCATGTCCAACCCCCCTGCTCTGGGCAGGAATACTGCTGTGATCAAATGATCCCAGCAAGGTTTCTGTCTAGTCTCCTCTTGAAGACTTCCAAGGTTGGGGCTTGCACCACCTCTTTGGGAAGTCTATTCTGTATTTTGATCATCCTTACCATAAAGAAATTCTTCCTGGCATCCAACGTGAAACCATCCTCTAACAGTTTATGGCCATTGTTGCTTATCCTCCCCTGGGTCACCCTACTGAACGTTTTTCTCCCAGCTCCCAATATTCAACCCTTACATATTTATAGATGGCCACCAAGTCCTCCCTCAGTCTTCTCTTCCCCAGGCTCAACAGTCCCAGATTCCATAGTCTTTTCTCATAAGGTTTGACCTTCAGGCCCTTAATCATTCTTGTGGCCCTTCTCTGGACCCTTTCAAGATTCTCCACGTCTCTTTTGAAGTGTGGCTCCTAGAACTGGACACAGTACTCCAGCTGGGGCCTCCCCAATGCTGAGTAGAGAGGACATATCATTCCTTAGTCCTGCTTGTGATACATCAGCTTTTGCATTCCAGTATGCTGTTAGTTTTGTTGACTACAGCATCGCACTGTGGCTGTAGTGATTGCTCGTGTGTTCATCTTTCACCTATTACGTGTCCATCAGATGGTGAATTCTAAACCATTAGGGCTTTGACAAAGAGCCTTAAGTTCCTCAGATTCACAGGTATTAACCTAGACTTCTTTCTGGATCCTGAGGCTTTGTGCTTCTTACAGTCCTCCCAGAAACCTTGAACCCTGTGACAAGTATATGCTCCTGTGTGGACAGCTGGGGAACTTTTGACTTCTAACCTGAGTATTTTATTTTTCTGCAGGACACAGTGTAAGTCCTGTCACTTCAATTTTCTCATTTTTAAGGAAAATTTTACATTCTAGTCAGAGAAATGAGTAGTATTTATTTCTTAGTTGTGTTGGAGAGGAGGGGGAAGAAATACCAACATGCTTCCTTAAGTTAGTTTTAGTGTATGTGGAGTTTTTTTTCACCAGGCTCTTATTTTTTTTAAAACCATTCAATTTAGAAATCCAAACTTGTTCTTGTAGATCAAGATAGATTTTGTTTTTTGCTCTAGCGTCATCTGCTAGTTTATATAACTTCCCAAATTCTGAGAGGGAAAAGTCATTAAATAAGAATTGTGTACTGAGGTTTTGCAGTAAATTTTGGCATAGTGGGTATAAATCTGCCAGAGGCCTAGCTGTTTTAATCCATGTGTCAGTACTGTCCTGATTCTTGTGCTTTCTCCAGAGAATTTTTTTGACATTAGCTGTAGGGCAGCAAGTGACTTATCTGGGTTAAGAAGAGGCAAAGTGGAACCATAGTGCGTTTCCAAATTTACAAGAGGATCAGCACAAATGATCTCCTTAAGCTGCAAGGAAGAGAAAATGGTTTTTTTTTAATTTTTTAATTTGACATAATACATGCAGCAGTTTACATTTTAGTCAGATTGCTCATTTCTTGCCCTTTTCAGTGGTTGAACTTTTATCATGCGTGGAATTGCAGTGAAAGTAGCAGTTATTCTTCACGCTGTAGGAACAGAGACTTGTCCACTAGTTGTACATCAGATTTATGTGTTTGTTAACATTTTGTAGAATATAATTAGACTCATTTTCATAGTAATCTCTCTATGAGTAATCAGTTTTCTAAGCATTGCTACATTTTTTTAAATACTTCTAAATAAAATAAAATGTCGTATTCAAAGCTTCACTTTGATAAAAAGTACTTTTTACATATCTGAAGAGAACTGGTTTGGTAGGAATTAAGTTATAATTTTGAAACCCAGGTACTGCTTATGATGCATACTGCACTTTGTGACTTTAGCATGGTTTGTGGTATATGCCACACCAAGTGCTTTCTGTCCATAACAATGCAGAGAGAAAAGAAGATAGAAAATTCTGTTGTTTCTTAATTTTACACATCTTGTTGTAATATATGGTCACCCTTGCATTCAATTGCAAGAGGGTCATTTGATTGACTCAGGGAAACTCTGCCCACCCTCATTCTGCACCTCAGAAGCAAAAACAAACAATCTCTCCCATCCCCATTTTAAACCATATTTGTAATTGTATTGTACATATTTTTATATAAACCTGCAGGTTGTAGGGTCACATGATTCATTAGAGTCTCATCCTACCTTTCTTAATGAAAGTTTGTACTCCTCATAGTTGTACAGAGAAGATTATAAGATTTCATTTTCAGACTACAACCAGAAAGCAGATGAAGAGAACCTGTTTTCTGTCATTTCAGGAACATAATCTTGTGGCTTTCAAATGGATGGGCTTGGCTATGGTGTTCTCTGTAGATTTTGCCGCCATGTAATATTAAAGTCAAATTTGAAGAAACTTGGTTTATCAATTTTCAATTCTTGAATGTTTAAAAGAGTCCTTATCTTCATATGAAGGAATTTTTTTCTATGTTGGGTTATCCTGTTAAATTTCAACCTGTGCTGAGCATGTCGGTCAGTTTAAATGTTCATAAATTGTAAAGTTTAGTGAATTAATTTTTTTCTTAAAAGGATCTTGATTATTGTCGTTGTGATAAGCTACAGTATAACCCACTTCTGAATAAAATTCTCTTGGTAGGTATAAAATTATAAAGATTTGAATAAGCAGCTGCATCCTGAATTCACTGGAACTACTTCATATGTAAAATATAAGTATATCTTTGTAAAATTAGGGCCTAAGGCTAAAAAGTATAGCCTTATCACGAGGAGTAATATTTTGGAATATGAAGAACTTCACCTTTTTGGGTATTGTCTTCCTGTTTTGATACTGAGTAAGGGATGCAAGAGATTTCTCTTGTATTCCCAGCTTGCCACTGACCCTTTAATTGCCACTTGAGAGCCATGAGGGAAATATGACTAAGCCAACTCTGAGCCAAAACCAAGACCACCCCAACCTCAATCATTAGCTCCAGTATGCTGATGATGCTGTAGCATGTGCTCACCTCAGAAGCAGTCCTTCAGGCAATTGTTGATGTCTTTACTGAGGCATACAAGAAAATGTACTGACGCTTAATGTTCGGAAGACTAAGGTCCTCTACCAACAAGCTCCTAATGAACAGTCCCCAGCTCCGGTAATTCAGATCCATGGTGAGACTGGAAAACATTGAGTGTTTTCCGTACCTCAGAAGCCATCTCTTGCAGAAGGATGACATTGACAAAGAAACCCAACATCGCCTCAAATATGCAAGTACAGCCTTTGGACACTTGAAGAAATGGGTGTTTGAAGATTGCGACATCAGATCCAAAACCAAGCTCATGGTTAATCAAACAGTTGTGAACCTCACCTTGCTGTATAGAGCTGAGACATGGACAATGTACAGCAGACATCTAAAATTCGAGAAGTATCATCAGCATTGCCTGCAGAACATCTTCTGAATCAAGTGGGAAGACAGATGCACCAATGTTAGCATCCTCCTGCAAGCAAACACTATGAGTATTGAGGAGCTGATCATCCAACATCAATTTCGTTGGGCCGGCGATGTCATCTGAATGTCCAACTCCAGATTCCCGAAGCAAGTTTTATTCTTCCAACTCAGCCAGGGCGTACATTGAAGAGGAGGGCAGACAAAACACTTCTGGGACATGCTCAAGGCCAACTTAAAAAAAATGCAACATTGATGTCAGTTTGTGGGAGACTGTCTCCCAGGACTGTCCCAAGCGGAGGAAGAGTCTGCTGCAGGGATCTCAGTACTTTGAAACCTCATGACAACAAGAGATGGAAAAGTGGGCATGGCAGAAACAGCATGTTACCTACCAAATCAAGAATCCACTGCCAGCCACCCCACACAGAAACACATGTCTGAGCTGCAGTAGAGTCTGTCAATCCTGGATAGACTTCATCAGCCATCTTTGGATGCACAGAGAAGATGGTCACAGAAGGCAGTCATGCTTAACTGTGAGGGATTGCTGAAGATGACCAAGAAGATTAAAACTCTGCTGTCCTGAGGCAGTGAATCAAGTGTTGTGTATTCCCAACTAAATCAATGAGGGTGCATTTTAATGAGACGTCAACATGTTCCATAACTCAAGAAACAAATTATTGAAAGAATCACAAGATAGGCCAATTTGTTGTCATTTGTTTTACTTCTTCTGGACAGAGATAATGGAAACAAGAAATTTAGTATAAAAAGTTTGAAGTGCATCTGAGAGGGTGAGAGAATAACAAATTTTAGGGCAATGGTAATTTAAGATGTATGGCTCCTATTACAGGTACTGCTTTTATCATGCTCCCTTTGTCAATAACATTTGTGGAAACAGTTTGAGTCATCTTCTTGACCTCCTGTCAGACAACTATCATCTGAAGATTTTTATGTTGTTTTGTGGCAATTTGTATTCTGAAACAGCTACCTCTTTTGTGTTTATTTTATTCTGGATTAAATCTTATTCGTCTTCAAAGGTATCACATATTTTACACCATGTAATTTATAACAAATACAGGGTAGTAACTAGAATCCTTTGCTTAACAGTGTTTTTTGAATGGGCACAGAGAATGAACTTCCTTCTGAATTGTTGAGCTAATGCTTCCAAGATGCTGTTCAGGTATGGGCATTTTAGGAATACATGAGCTGCTCCTGTCTACTTCCACCTGTTCTGAGGACTTCTTTCTCCAGTGCTTTCAATGTATACCGTAATTCACTTTTAAAATAATAATTAAAAAGTAACTCCTTTTTCCCTTGCAATAAATAGTCAACAGTTTTTCCCCAAAGACATGCTTTAATGAGTGAGGGTACAAGAACAAGCCAGATTTCTCTGCATAATAAAAAGATATAGAGAAATAGGACTGGAAGGGACCTCCATAAATAATCTAGTCCAGAGGTTCCCAAACGTTTTCTTATTGCATGCTCCCTTCCAGATTTACCAGCTGCCTGCATACCCCTACCAGCATAAGTTTTGTATTTTAACCCCTTAATTGCCAATTGTTATTATAATGAAATCCTCCATTACACAATTTGTCCCGCAAACTCCCCAGAGATGTTTTATGTACCCTCAGGGGTACGCATGTCATAATTTGGGAACCCTGATCTAGTCCAGTGCCCTGCCTGAGGAAGGATCATCCCTATCCAAACCATCTTATACAAATTGTCCAACCTCTTAACAAAATTTACAGTCAACCCTGACACAACACAAAACGTAACACCTTAACCTGTTGCAAGTAAAGCAAGGGCACCATGGTGGCTAATGTCCTGCTTCTGTAGAGGCTGTTAATATATTCTCAAGAGATCCCAGGAAGAGAATCACATTCCGCCCCGCCCCGGGCTACGGAGTAGGTTTGTCTCCAAGCCGCATGCAGCAACTAGCAAAGCCCAGGACCATGGCAAGAAAATATGATTGTAAAAAATTAAATACACAAGTCACTCAAAATTTGAAAAAATATATTTTTAAAAGGACTTTTAATGCATGGAACACATGTAAAGTGTATGATTGGCAGAACTATTAGGAAAGACTGAAAAACAAACAAGTAGCTAATGTTGAAGAACCTTGCAAAAATTGTCATGGAAGCTTTTCACTCAACACTTACTCTAGCCTTCTCACCTTTCGCACGAAGATAATGAAAAATCCAACAAAAGTTATTTATATGAAGCCAATAAGTAAAGTAGAATTTTGCCAACCTGAGCTAGATAATTGTCTTATAAATGTGAGTTAACCATGAGATGGCAAAGTTTATTTACTCTCTTCTTGTAAGTCTTTTTAGATATATCTGTGCTGTCATTAGTTGACATTACAAACATACACCCTTCCTCAGCTGTGTGCTCTTGTTCACTTGGTTAAAAGAGTTTATTGGAGTTCTTATCTCGTTTTGGTAGTATATTGGTTCCATTCTTGGCCAAGTCACTTGGGGTTGTTAACCTCATCACATGACTGACTGTCTGGAACCATTGTCTGTAACCTGTAGCACTCGGAGAGATTTTGTTTCAAACATGCCACTACTGGCCTACTCACTCCAAAGCTTAGTCTGAGTCTCATTCTGAATCAAACCCACATAACACTTAGTGATGAATCTCACTCTATGTAATTTGAAAGTGATAGTATACCATTTTCTGCTGATTGTCTACTCATCAAGTATACAGTAGGTTTTTTTTAGACTTAATTGTTTTGGCTCTAAAGATGCAAGTAAAACAATGCCCACCAGCAAGAGGAATTACATAATTAATTTCATGTTTATTTGGACTTATTTGTGGACAGGGCTTGATGGTGAATTTTCTTGTATTGGCAATTTTAAGTTCAAAATTGTTTTAAAGTACCTAAAAGATACTTTCTGGTTCAAACAAGAATTAATTCAAGGACATGCTATGGTCTTTATTACACAGGAAGTCTGGCAAGATGATTGCAATGCTAGGCCTTTGGATTCATAATTTATGAATCAGTTTATCATTTATTCCTATACTGCTCACTATTAATTAATGCTGTATTTGGACACAAGAGTTTCTGAAGCATTTGCCACAATGCTGTTTGATCAGCACTAACAACTAATTTTTGGCATCTTGGCTGGTGTGTATGTTTAACATATTTCTAGAGTATGTTTAACATATGTGTCCTTAGCCTCCCATCAATGTGTCCTAGCCTGTCCTGTATACATTCTTTTACTTCTCACTGTAGTACCTGATAATCTTCCACAGTGACTTAAGCAGCATTGCTAACACATGTCGCATTGCTTAGCTTCTCTTCAGAGGGAGAAGAGAGTAGGGTATGTGTAATAGGAAGTCTTGTTTTGGTTGAAGTTTCATGAGGGTGATAGCCTTATATGTTGATGTTTTTTGTTAGAGAAGGCAAGGTCAAAGAAATGCACTTTGTATTTAGAGCAAAAGGTGATGAGTGTTGTGCTGGTCCTTGATTCCTGATAGAATTAATTCTACAGTCTTGGACCAGCCCCTAGGAAAGTTGTCTCCTTCACAGATGAGATTTACTTTTATGGTGGGTAGCTCCATTGTGTCAGGGCAATGTAGTTTGTGACCATGGTCTTTGTGTTGGATTTTTTGGTGGCTTTGCAGGTAGCCTGGGCCCAGGCCTTGGAGATAAGTACTGAGACTTTAGACTTGATTTGAAATGTGCTATGTGCTGTGTCAGTTGTGTTGTATTAGAATAGTGTAACACTGTTTGCACTGTCTCTTGTAATTTAGATAGAACGCAGAATGTGCAAAAATGCATGGTGTGTTTGAGATTACTTTTGTTAAACGATGCTGGAAATGGAATAAAATGACAGGAAGATTTGTTGACAGAAGCATTCTGTTCCTTTTAAGAAAATCAATAGTGCCTTCTGATAGCATCATGAACACTGCGCTAATGGAAGCTGCTATCTGAACTGAGCAATTAGAGCTGCAGGCATTCTCTAAGGCCAGCACTTTAGGGCCATTGAAACCTAAATGGCCAAGTGTTGCCCATACTCTAGAAATGTGAATTTAAGGTGATGATAATGAACTCTGCAAGTGATTCTTCATTTACAGCACAGTTAGATGCTGTTTGTGTTGCTGGTGGCTCTGAGAGCTTCAGCATGTAAAGGAATATTTGTAATTTACTCCCAGGTCAGGCTATTTTACTAGCTGGATAGAAGTTAGGTCAATAGCTGATCAATTGAAAGCAAATTATTTGGGGTATTACTTTTGCACATTATGGAATAATCTACTCCTGCTATCCTTTTTTATTGTATAACCAGCAGACTATAACCCTGTGTTCCAGTATAATTACATATTGATGATGGTTTTGCAAAGATAATATGGGTTAGCTACCTGCCATATCTTTGTTTTTCTTTTTATGGTTCCTTTGTTTCCTTTCCTTATCCTGTGTGCTATAATTTGACCAAGATAGCTGTCCTGTACAATTAACCAACTTGATAGGGGAGCAGATACCACATTTTACATGGCTATTGGCTGTTTGCAGAATCACAATATGAAATTAAAGAAAATAAAGTAATTTCCAATTACCATTCTCTTTAATAACTGAAATAATCAGTGTCACTGAACAGGATTTTTTAAAAAACCTATTTTTTGTGAATTTATTGCAGGGTACATTCCAGACCTAAATTTTTAGTGTAGCATGCTAGCATTTAACCACTTGCTGGGCATATTTACACTTGCATCTTTAAGGTGAGGTAAGGAGATTTATGTCACATATTTAAGATGCATTAAGATTGGGTCTACATGTGCACTTCCTTAATGCGCCATAAATATGGTGACTTGGGGCAATCTGGGCCTAAATTTGATACCTGCATAAAGCAAGTATCAAATTTAGGCCTGATTAGTTAAAGCACCATAACCCACGTGTAGATGTGGTACAGCACCTTAATTCTATATTGGTTGCGCTGGCTGGAGCCCAGCTCATGGGGCCGTGTGCTACTGTCAGACCACCAGGATGCAAAAAGTGGCGGCTGGCATTGTAGCCGCTAGTGGCTCCCCCGTGCCTATGTCTCAGGGTGGGTTTGCTGGCTGGGCAATGAAGCCCTGCAGGGGCAGGATGCCTTGCTGCCTGCACAGGATTCAGGTTCCCTTAGAATACTGGTCTGGGGCTCCTGCCCAGTAGAGCAGGTGGGCTGGGACTGCGTTTGCCCCAGCACCTGGCACAGCTTTCTGTGCTCCAGCCACCTCCATCCTGGGCAAGTGCCTGGCTTCCTTGCTGGCAGGACACTGCCTCTGGGAGAGGTGGCATCGTGTCTGAGCTCTGCTTGGCTCAGCCCGGGCAGTCTGGGCGCAGTGTGGGCAGGGGCTCGGCCTTGGATCAAGCAGGCAGAGCAGGGAAAGCTGCGTCAGGCACTGGAGGAAGATGCTCTCTCAGCTTGCCTGGGCTGAGTGGAGCAAAGCCCCCAGGAGCTGATGCTGCCTGTCCCAGGGGCAGTGTCCTGCCAGCAGAGAGGCCGGGAGCTTGCCCGGGTTGGAGGTGGCTGGGGCAGAGAAAGTGGTGCTGGGGACTGGGGTGAGATGCAGTCCCAGCCCGCCTGCTGTACGGGGTGGGAGGTCCAGTGCAGGCTTCTAAGGGCACCTGAATCCTGGGAGGGCAGCAGGGTGTCCTGCTCCTGCAAGGCTTCTTTGCGGGCGAGCAAACCCACCTCAAGGCAGAGGCATGGGGAAGCTGCTAGTGGCTGCAACACCAGCTGCTGCTTTTTTCTTCCTGGCAGCACTGGGCAGCAGCGTGTGGGCTCTGGCCCACTCTCATTTGCTGGACAGGGAGGGGCTAGGGGAGGGGGTTAGGGCTGGGCCATGTGAGGAGCTGTCCAGGAGGCTGACCAGGGCAGGCTGCAAAGGCATTTGCCCAGCGAGCCACGTTGAAGTACCTCAAGGCTGTATAGGAGGGATAGGACAGGGAGGAAAGGTGGGGGTGTGGCGTTCTACGTCAAGGAGAAATACACATCCTCAGCGAGTAGCATGGGTTCAGAGGAGGGGCACACTGAAGTGCTCTGGGTTAGAATACAAGGAAGTCAAGGGGAAAGGGACTTAATGGTGGGGGTCTACTACAGACCACCCAACCAAGGGGAAGAGCTAGACTGGAAATTCTTAAGTCATCTCACAGAGGTAGTTAGGTCAAAGGATGTGGTCATCATGGGTGACCTGAACTTTCCAGACATCTGCTGGGAAGAGCAGTCAGCCAGGTCTGACCGCTCACGTAGGTTCCTAGCTGAGATACAGGACCTCCATCTAACCCAGGAGGTGCATAGCCCCACCAGGGGAGACGCCTTGTTGGATCTGGTCCTGGCCACAGGCAATGACCTGGTGAGGGGTCTACGAGTGCTCGGCCACCTGGGCGACAGCGATCATTGCCTGCTGGGATTCACCATCCAGCACC
>NW_005842028.1:1874020-1887663 GCF_000455745.1 Alligator sinensis | reverse complement strand
GCAGTTGGAGTACTGCATCCAGTTCTGGGCGCCGCACTTCAGGAGGGATGTGGACAGCATTGAGAGGGTTCAGAGGAGGACTACCTGCATGATCAGGATTCAGCAGGGCAGGCCCTACGAGGAGAGGATAAGGGACCTGAACCTATTCAGCATCCACAAGAGAAGGCTGAGGGGGGATCTAGTGGCTGTTTACAAACTAGTTAGGGGGGGACCAACAGGCATTGGGGGAGTCCCTGTTCCCCCGAGCACTACCAGGAGTGACAAGAAATAACGGTCGCAAGCTAGCAGAGGGTAGATTTAGGCTAGATATCAGGAGGTACTACTTCACTGTCAGGGCGGCTAGGATCTGGAACCAACTTCCAAGAGAAGTGGTGCTGGCTCCTACCCTGGGGGTCTTTAAAAGGAGGCTGCATGAACACCTTGCTGGGGTCATTTGACCCCAGCACTCTTTCTTGCCATGGCAGGGGGTCGGACTTGATGATCTGCTCAGGTCCCTTCCAACCCTACCAGCTATGAAACTATAAGGTGTCCAAGTGTAGATGTGTGCCTAAATCTCCTTAATACACCTTAAGCTACAGCGCATTAAGTTTAGGTGCGTGTAAATTCACGTGTAGACACACCCAGTTCTATTTAGTACTGATGGGACTTCCACAGCTAAATTCATATACACAGGTCCACATCTTAAATGGAATACGATTTCCATTTTTAAAAAATATTTTTCTTTTACTTCTCTTTTTTTATATGGACCACTGATAGCTTTTCCTTTAGTAATGTACTCCCATACATTTCTTGCCCAAGGGAAGTACTGCAAAAGGATTTCATTCCACTCCAGTGGAAATTAATTAACAGTTGGTGCTCAGCTGATAATTCAGGGTTCAGAAACTTGTTTGTGGAGGCAGTTATACTTCATTTAAAAACGACATTTTCAAAATCAGTTTTCAGATCCACAGATCAGGTTTTTCAAATAGCCTTGTAGTCTCCCAGCTAAGCTAAGCTGGGAGACAGTGGTTCTCTCTCTACTGTTCCGTCCTGGCTGTTCTGTAGATGTAAATCTGTCAGGCAGTAAATCTTGCACAAGGAAGTGCTCTGTTGTGCATCTTTATTGTCTTCCAAACAGCTCTTGAAATTTGTCTCCTGAAGTCTGATGCTTTGGAGGAAACGCAGTGAAATCTCCTTTTAAGCTAATCATTTTTATTGTCTGTTAGGGGAAATGTGACTATTTTATAACCTTGGGTAAAAAGCATTGAAGAAGGTGGTTCAGATGCATTTGCAGTTTGACGTGGGTGCATACACACAAGTGCAGGCACCCTTTCAGGGAGGTGCTCTAACTCATGGTGCTTTACACAAAGCACCATGACTTAGAGCATCACTAAACTTAACAGGGGTTGAACCCAACAGCTGTTGATTTGGGTGGGGGGTGCTTAGAGCCTGCCTTCAGTGGCCCTGGCCAGCAGGTGGGGTTTCTGCAGCAGCCTCCTAGGAGGCTGCTGGATCCCTACCCCAGCTGGCAACTGGCAACAGAGACTGGGAGGGAGAGAGGAGGGGAGGGACATAATTCCCTTACCATGTGGTCCCCCACAGCTACCCCTGCTGGGGTCCTGGGGGGAGCTGGGCCAGGCCCATGAGGCAGAAGGGCTCCTTTCCTTCTGTCCCTGTGCGAGCATCTTGACAGTGGCATAAGCTGCTGTGTTTGGAGCTGGGATTGTTGGGGGGGGGAGCCTCCCCCTGGCTGTCACATGGATTCAATCTGGCTCCCCTCAGGACCCAAGCAGGGGTAGTTGGGGGGGCATGCATGGCAGGGAATGCTCCTTTCCCCTCCTTCCCCCACTACACAGGGATGAGACAGGGGTTTTCCATTTCCAGTCTGTGACAGCCCTGGGAGTAGGGCTAGGCTTCTGCTCAACCACGTGAGCACCAGTACAGCCCTGCAAAGCCACATGGGATGTGGGTGGACTTGCCAAAAATTAACCTGTGTATAGGTTCCCTAAGGTGTAGAGCACCTGTCTGATACTACAGCAGTCAAGGGTTAAATTTTTGCACAGTCACTCATTTCAGAAGTGCTTTGCAGCTGTGAATGTTTGTTACATTATGGCTGTGGAGTTCTTTCAGGCACCTCATTACATGAAAAATGTAACTTCTGTAAACACTCACAGTTGTAAGTTTTTTGTCAGGAGGAAAATATAAAAATTGTTATTGAAATATTTAATTTTACTATGCAGGCTAGTAATGTGGCTGCACATGTACAGCAAACCTGGTTGCCAGTTGGCATTAAGTGGAAACTATGGCATTGGAAGTAAAAGCCTCTGGCTAAAAAACACAGGCTTGCAGACTCTCCTAATAAAGATTAGCTCCAGATGCTCAAGGATACTCTTTGTAGTATCATATAATTAAAAAAAATTATCTTCAGGTTAGATGTATTGATTTTACATGGGTTATGTTGTATTGTACTCAATATGATGTATCTTTGGGTGCAAAGACCCTGCTGCAGATTGCTCTGTTGCCTATTGCTTTGCCAGATGCTGCTTTGGCTCTGTTCCCTGTTGGGTCACAGAGCACAGCATGTGGAAGCACAGCCCTTGTTGAGCCAGAGTCAAGCTGTGCCTGACAGGAAGCAGTGGGGAGAGAGGGGGAAGAATCGGGTAGGGAGAAGAAACTGCAGAGGGCAACCAGAGATGGGGGTAGGAGGCTATTTTGGGTTTGGTTGGGACCCGGGCAGAGCTGCAGCCAGTGCCTGCCTCTTTATCCCTCTCTGTCCACCAGGGGTATATTAAAATTCATTGGGGCCTGGGCTCCCCCCAACCCACGTCCTGCCCCACAGCCATGGTCTCTGTCCCCGGCTGGCACAACAGCTGGAGTGGGACATGCTGCCCCCCAGGCCCAGGGTAGGAGCTGCGGCCACCCTCGCCTGCAGGTCTGCACTGGAGCCGCCCCTGGGGGTGTGGAGCTGCTGCCCTCTGGGCACATACAAGACAGACCAAGCTCTGGGGGTGGCCCATCACCCTGCTGTGGTTCAGTCTGGCTGCAATGGCACTCAGCAAATGGTGCCCAGTAGCCATGGCCCACACGTGTCATGCATGGGCCGGCCACCGTTTTCATCAGAGCCAAGGCAGGGGCCTCTGGGCCTGGGCCCAGCTGGCCCATGCGTTAATCTGCCTATGCCCTCCACCCTTGCTTTGTATGTGAATCTAAGATGAGGGCCTTTCCCCCGTGCTGATTAGCAGGGGGGAACAACACTTTATCTTAGATTCAAGTAAATGCAGCATTTTAAAGCTGGAAATGTTTGGTCCGTATTGAACTTAGAGGTTTGAATATACAGAATAAAGTACGTCACAAACAGGAGCAGATGCTTACAAAATATAAGGAATAAGTTTTTTAAAAGTCACTAGCTGGCTAAATGGGCTTTACTGGAGTGATTTGTAGACTGTTGTAGAGAAATAAATCCTGATGTTATTCTGTACTTGTGGCCACCCTTTCCATGGTCTCTTCCACTTCAAATGAAAGAAATGTTTTGCCTCTAAAATATGTTCCAGTTGCATACTGGTCTTCATGAGCTGCAAACTCTTAATTTTTAATGTTTTTATTCTTGTCAGAGTTGTAAGTAATGTTTGGATGCTTGTTATACTTCCTAAATTTAGCAATTGGGTACTGAATAAGATTGTGTTACCCCATCCTTCCCACCCTGCATATGGGAAGGGTGCTCAGTGAGAGAAAAGGAGAGAGACCATTGATAGGTCACAACAATTCAAGGCTATAATGACGATTAGGAGCTCTTTGTGCTTTCAAGGGTGTACTTGGTAGCCGTGTTGGTGTGAGACAAAAAGACAAACAAAAAACTAGAACTTTTGGTTCCAAAATGATACCTTTTATTAGACTAACAGGAATATTTTGGAACCAAGAGTTCTAGTTTTTTGTATGTCTTTTTGGGCTTTCAAAGTACTGTTAATTTAAGTTAGTGGTTCTTTACCTTTTTAGATTCAAGTTCCCCTTTGTCAGACTCAAGGTAGTCTTCAGGGGAAATGCACTTGTTTTTTGACTACAGAAAAATAATAGAGCAGTCTTTCTGTTGCAGAGAACTCAGAAAGATCACTACAGGTCAGATTGTTTTTAACATGGGAATCCTATTTGAACTCTCTGGATATATCTTGCAAAACATGTTTGTGCACCTAACAGTATTAACATTGCATAGTACCCTGAGGCACCCTAGTTGAGAATCACTGATCTGAGAGGTGCTGTTCTCACAAAACTCTTCTGATGTCAGTGAGTCTTTTTTCATTTGAGGCAGAGAGGTTGAGAGACAGCTTATTTAAACCATGAGTAATTACTTTTATGCACAGTCCTGATGAGCTCTTCAGTCATAAGACACCACCCCAAGGCCTTAAGGTAAATCAGTAGCAGGACTGAGTTAGCTTTCATGCATGGGCTCAGTCTGCCTCCAGTTATTACCACCCTCCTACTTACTGGGGCTTGCATGTAAGATCAGGACTTTAATTTCCAGAATGGAGTACTTGAAAAGTATTTCAGCGTTGTAAAATGAAGGCAATTATTTCGACTCTATGCCCTATACACATACGTTTAGTCTGCCAAAGCTGAAAAAAGTCATTTTTGCAGTGTTGACTTAAAATCTGTCCATTTCTCACAGCACATGGCCCAATCTGGCAGTGCTCAGTGAAGCTTTACTGCTACACCAGCGGAAATGAAAACAAACATAATGATGACTGTCCCCAAACACAAATGAATGCAGGATTTCTCCCAGATGCCCCTTTACTGCTATATTTCTGCATGAAAGCGCAAGCCCTCTTTACTTGGCTTCAGAGTAAATATCAACAAGATTGAAGTTATGTTCCTGTTAGGATGAAAGCATGAGTTTTTTTCATTAAAGAAAAGGTTTGAAAGGAAAATACTATCACCGCTTCAAGTGATTGACTGGTCACTGTGTTATGAGGGCTATGGAAAGGAATAGGTGATGGACAGGGGATATTCTGGGCCTCCAGACAGCTCTGAATAGTTAACCCTGCTTTGGGTATTGTTCTGTTTGAGTAGCATCAGGCTGTAGTGAGAATCATAACTTTGCTGTAGTGGTTCCGGTTCAGAAGTAACTTTTAACTAACTTTTCAACATGTTTTTTGAATTAAATTTTCTCTATCCTATTTTTCCCACCTCGCAAGATGAATGATTTTTTCTGAAAAAATTAGTAAAATTTCAATTTGCATTGGCATTATCTTGTATTGTTTTATACTTTTCTAACAGTACAATGTATTAACGAAAAGGCTGTCATCCCTACCCTGAGCTCTCACTCAGACTTTTCATTTATCTGAATAGGAGTACTGTTTTGTTCTAGCTTGACACAGTCTTTTTCAGGCACTTGATATTTTTCCCTTGAATGAATCAGCAGCTACTTTACTTAACACTGCAGATATACCATAAACTGAGACACGGATATTGAAAACCCTTACTTGTGGGTGTAAATTTACACACAGGTTTGCTGTTTTGGGGCTACTCACATGAGGAAAAATGCTTGCAGGATAAGAAGGCAAGGTAGCGATGCACCGTATAGACTAACTAAATAAAATATATGCAGAGCACAAACATATAGAGAGAACAAATGCAATGTCTGTTCATAGCCTGCCTTCCCAAGCTTTACAATATATATATATGTGTGTGTGTGTGTGTGTGTCTTAGTTTATACAATGCATCTCTACCTGACTAGTTTCTGCTTGACTTCAGACTAACCTGACTAACTACTTCTCTCTGCTCAAGGATAAGAAGGGTCAAAGTAATCTATGCAAATTGAATAGTGTTCTATACAGTAGGCTGCATGGTACTATCTTTAGCAGCTTATTAACTGAAATAAACACAGCTGGCATGAATTCAGTGATTAGATAATCAAGCAATTGCACGTATTGTCTTTTATTTGCTTGCAACTATTATGCTTGTGACAACATTCAGTTAACTAGACTAGGAATACTTATTTGATTCTCACATTTCACATTCAAATACATGCACACTGAGTTATTTTATTTTAATAAAAAGTTATGTACCTGAATTTATTTAAATAGTGGTCCTGACTCTCCTTTCATTTACATGGATGTAAATTAGGAGGAATTCTGTCCGTGTACAAAGGTCTGCTTTGTAGGGCTGTTGGACTCCATCTCTCTGGCTGTGGGAAGAAAATTTTCTTTCCTTTTTTAAATCCAGAAACTAGAAAGAAGAATCAAAGTTCCTCCCAACTGCCCCCCCGCCAAAAAAAAACAAAACAAAACTACATTTCATGCACTCTCATTGAACAAGATTGTAATTCCATAAAAATAATCATGATCTAGAGTTCACCATGCATTGACTGAGTGCCAGCATTAAGCAATATGCTTAGGAAGTATGGATACTGAAGTCATAAATTTGTAGCAATGTAGATCTATGCAACCTCCCATGTTATTTGTACCATGGCTTGCTCTATCAGATTTGAGGCTGGTGGAATGACTGTGCCTCTTGTGAGATGCTACAAGAACTTTCAGGACCAGGCCCAAGATATCTGTTGCTTTGCTTTGTTTTCCCTGTTTGTTCTTGTTTTTAATCTTTATACATGCCGCTTCACTAGTGAACAGAAGACAAAGCTTTCCTTTGTTTGCAAAGTTGATTTTAACAGATGTTTGCCAGAGGCGGATTGACCTTGTTTATACAAAAGAATGCTGTCATTTACAGCATTTGACATTTATTGTATTTTCTACATGTGTATATCAATTTGGAGTGGTATTAGGATCTCATATTCAAATACAACTGTGGAAAATTGATGTGTATTTTATGAATACAGGGTGCTGCACTTGGGTAGTAGGAACCAGCAGCACACTTATACGATGGAGAACTCCCTACTTGAGAGCACGGAGGCGGAAAGGGATCTTGGTGTCATTATTGACTCCAAGATGAACATGGGCCGACAATGCGAGGTCATGGCTGGCAGGGCTAACCGGACCTTGTCGTGCATCCACAGGTGCATCTCGAGTAGAGCCAGGGAGGTGATCCTCCCCCTCTATGCGACGCTGGTCAGGCCGCAGCTGGAGTATTGTGTCCAGTTCTGTGCGCCCCATTTCAGGAGGGATGTGGACAACATGGAGAGGGTCCAGAGGAGGGCCACCCGCATGATCCGGGGACAACAGGGCAGACCCTACAGTGAGAGACTGCGGGACCTGAACCTATTCAGCCTCCACAAGAGAAGGCTGAGGGGGGACCTGGTGACCGTCTATAAACTCACTAGGGGGAACCAGAAGGGTTTGGGGGAGACGCTGTTTCCCCTAGCCCCCGCTGGCATAACAAGGAGTAATGGGCACAAGTTGATGGAGAGGAGGTACAGATTGGACATCCGAAAAAACTACTTCACAGTTAGGGCGGCTAGGAGCTGGAACCAACTTCCAAGGGAGGTGGTGCTGGCCCCTACCCTGGGGGTCTTTAAGAAGAGGCTGGATGCCTACCTGGCTGGACTCATTTGAGTCCCGTTTTTGTTTTTAGGGTGGTTTTTTTTTTTGGGTTGTTCTCCCGCCCTGGCGGGGGGGCGGGCTAGAAGATCTATTAGGTCCCTTCCGACCCTGTAACTATGAAACTATGAAACTATGAATGTGCTGTTTTATATAAAGAAATTGGATAGCTGAACATATAACATATAGTGTAAAAATCTATTTCTATGCATATCTGGCTGCTTGTGCAGTGCTAGGATTTAGTTTAAGGCCATTTTGAAGACATGCTCCATAAGATGTAGATAACATTTCCCTTCACATGCTCTGTACAAGGTTAGAGATAGGTAAATGTTAAGTTTAGAATACTTGGTGCTGCTTCTCTCTTGGGACATTTTTAGACGCACGTGAGATGCAGCTCCGGGTGCTTTTGAAAGTGCCCAGCGCTGCATTGCATACATTTGTATAAACAGTGAAATGTGCATCAGCGCTGAGAAAATGGCAGTGGTGTGCTTTTGAACTAAAACACATTGAAGGTGTTTTAGTTCAAAAGTCTACCACTGCCGTTTTCTGCGCACTGAGGTGCATTTCACCATTTATACAAATGTAAGCAATGCAGCGCCGGGCGCATCAGCTCGCATGCAGAACAGACTCAATTCATTGGGTCTGCTCCGACGTGCTGGATCTCCAGCATGTTGCAGCATGAAAAGGTATGTGTATATGTGCCCTAGTAGTTTACATTTTTATTAGCTATTCTTTTTCTACCTTTTTAAGAACACTGAGGTGTTTATATTCCAGAATATTTCAGCTTTTGTGTGCATTTGTTCCTTCTGCTCTATTCCTGTCCAGCTGTTTCACATCATCTGCTTGAGGAACATTTCATGACAAAGGAGCCTAGATCTTAACAACATTTTCTGAGGTGCCTTTTTGGAAGCTTGTAGTTACCTGGCTTGATTTTTTGCCCTTGGATTGCTGTAGCTATCTATTTCTGTACTGACTCGGTCTATTTTTGACATTTATTTTGGTAGCATTTCAGGTATTGCATGTTAGTAATGCTATTGTTTGTCCTCTTCTTACAAGGAAGCTCCATTGTAACATAAAATATTTTCATGCATAGCAGTGCAGTGATTTCTTAATCAGACATTTTGGGGGAAGGCTTTCAATTAATTAGATATCTGGCGGTGTTGTGGGTGCTTAGAAGTTTCAGGAGGAATTTTTCAGTATTCAAATATTCATTATTCAGTGGCCCTTATCCATTCCCATGCTCAGTGGTGAGTGATTGGCAGTTCCTAATTGCATTCACCCAGATTCCTTTGCAACTGGGAATCATGTTTTAATTGTATTTAATATATCTAGATACATGATGATATGTGATAAGAGTATGAAAGAGCACAGTTAGGAGATGACAAAGCTCAATACATTGCGAGACCTCAAGAGGTTTTGAATTGTAATCAAAATCATGAGCATAGCTGTGTTTCTGCAGTGCACAGATAGACTAAACACTAGATAGCCTTCTCTTTTTCTGTATTATTCATTATTAACTCAGACATCAGGGGCAGGTTTCTTTCTGTATATGAATATTTTATGTTCAGATTTACAGATAGAAATCTGTAAATTCTTCATATTATAAATCACCCTTTAAAAATATTTACTCCTACTACTAAATTTTATTTTGTTCTTTCTGTTGTAAGTAGCACTTAGCATTAACAATGATTGATAGTTGCATTCGTTTAAAGTTTAGAAGGACATTGTCTTTCTTTCCAGTGTGTTCCCTCTGTGCAGTGGAGAACACTTTGCATATAATCAATTTAATTGATTTCCCTTTAGAGTCAGTCTCTTTCTGTTGCTGTGGTGGGCCTTCTACTCATTAACCGGTGAGGGGAAAACATTGCAAAACAACCGCAAAGCAGAGGGGAGGCAGGCTAGGAACAGTCATTACATTTGTCCTGGGACAAGTTGCACCTGTATTTATCCTGGACCAGAAAACCCCTGGGATTGGCATGTACACACATCACCTTTTCAATTAGGGTTTAATGAATGGCTGAATGCATTGCTGCTTCTCAGCTATTAATTCAGTAATACAATTCCAGGACAGCTGTTCAGATGCACTTTGTGATGTCCTGACACAAATTGTTAGCACTTCTTCTCCTGTGAACCTTTTTAGGACTTGTCCCAAGATAATGGACATGAGCATCTAAAGGGTTGGATTTTTGTCCTGGGATAAAATGGTTTCTCCTGGAGCAGATATATTGTCTGTAGATCTATCTAAACAACTTGGATCCCATTTTGTTAATTTTGGCTAGATTTCAGATGGAAGGCATCCCTTTTAGTGTTAAATTCTTTGCTGTATAAACAGATGACACCTCTTTTACATTTCGTTCATATTTTTTCTTTAGATAAGCAAATACAGCTAATCTACATTTTAAAATGGGACTAAAATAGGCCTACTCTTGCAGATATTTGAGTATGCAGGTAACTTTTCTACTGAACTCTTCATGAGATGTATGACTATTAGGGGTGTGTGAAGCGGGCCGTATTCGATTTGGGTTCAGACCAAATCAGGGACAGTGATTCGATTCATTGATTTGGATCACTGTTCTTGATTTGATTCAGCCGAACCCAAATTTGAAGATTTGATGCTGATTCAGAGAATCAGTGATTTGGACATAGACATAGCTTTAATTTTTTTCTACATACCTCAAGGTACCAGTGCGGCTTGTGAACGCTGCAGTGCTGGGGCGGATGGATTGTCCCACAGGAGTGTTGGGGGGGCCCCTCCGTGTGTGCTTGGTGGTGAACCGCGTAGTAGAACGGAAGTACTTCCGGTCCACTTCCGAGTCCACTGGGGAGCCCCCCCTGTGCCCTCCAGGCTTGACAATTGGCTGTGGGGAGTCCCCGGGTGCCCTCCCAGACCCAGGAGGCACCAGTTGCTGAGCTGGGACAGTGCGGGGGGGGACACCCTGCGTGGTCCTCTGTGGACCTGGAAGCAGTCCGGAAGTCCTTTTGGTCCACTTCTCGGTCTGCTGCTGAGCGTGCTGGGGAGCCCCCCATGCTTCTGTGGGACACTCCATGCACCCCTACATTGCAGCATTCTTGAGCTGCCTGCTACCTAGAGGTATGTAGAAAAAACATTTAAAGCTGTGCTTATGTCCGAATTGCTGAATCTTTTCAGATCTCTCCAAATCGATTCGGACAGATTAAAGGATCCTTTGATTCAAGTCAGATTTGGAGATTTGGCCACTGAATTGGGCTGAATCTCTGCCGAATCGAATCAGGGGCCAAAGCTTCGCACAGCCCTAGTGAGTATTCATGAAAGTAAAATTATTCTTATGCTGAAGTCTTTTCAGCCTTATACCATAAGCAGTTGTTAATAAAGCAAATCAGAACTCCACTTAAGTCCCTTGGTGGAAAAGGATAACCATCTGCATGTACCTGTTAGCTTGTAAATGCTTAGGAAGAGAAATGCTTCTGAGTAGCTTATGTTGACATAATGCTGAGTAATGAGATGAAATTTAGCAAAGGAGTTGCCAGATGTCAGGACATGTTTCACACCAAGGAAGCTTATTATACAGTGGAACAATGTCCAAAATACTGATGGGAAGAAAAACCACCATATTTTTCTTAAAACTGTAATAGATGAAGCATTTGACAGTATTAGTATAGTAAACTTACCAATTTCATTATAAGCAAAAATATCCATAACTAGATTTTCTAGCTTTAACAAGTTTAACATTTTAACTGATTTAAAATTTTTTGTATATGTGTTTATTACTGTAAGCTCTTTTCTTGAAAACTGACAACTGGCAAGTAGAATGTAAGAACCTTACTGACTTGGTCACTAGTTCTCAAAGTTAAATCTTCCCAGGTTCAAGGCGTAAGATTGTTTCTGACTGTTTTTGAGTTCATAAGAACTATTAGATTTGCCCTTATAGTTAGGGTGACTGTACATCCTGGATTGGCTGGGAAGGTCCCGGATTTTGGAGGCTGGTGCCAGTTTGCTGATGAAAATTAAAATGAGTGTCCCAGGTACAGGGCATGAGGTGGCAGGAGCTGTGAAATAGGAAGCACTGCTGACAGCAAAATTGCCCTAATACATTCACTTGATTAGTGGAATGACCATTAAAAAGCGGATTGTTAGCACCTGTGAAGAAACAATGGGTCATTAACAGGCCATTGACTCTTCAGCTGCCTGAATAGTAATACCAGTGGTTCCCTGTTCCTGCCTTTGTCTGCAGCAGTGGAGGAGGGGCAGGGGGACGTGGACAGTGTCCTGTATTTCACATTGTCCCATTATGTTCATCCTACTTATAGTCATCTGCATGCTCTTTGAAAAAGATCTAGAATTACCTAAAATATGAAAAGGACTGTATAAAACAAAACCCCATTGCTTTCAATTCAGTTGTAGTTTTTTATCCACAAATCTTTCCTGCAAAGCTGTTAGTATAGAATTTGATTTTAGAAAGAGAGCTTTACTGTTAGATTGAAGACCATAACGGCTTCAGTCTTTTGATTTCATGCTAACGAATAAAGAAAGTACTCTTTGAATAGATCATGCAGTGGATTAAAAATTAAATCTATAATTTTAATAAACTCATTGACTGTTTGTCCTGCCCCTGGATTTAACTTTTCCAGAAGAAAATCTTATTTTAAATGGGGGAAAAAAGCCCTGTTAGGTTTAAAATGAAATGTATGTACTTTTGTAAGTAGAATCCATCGCTTATGTGAATCACCCCCATGGTTTGACTTAATTTTTTGTGTTTCTACATTATAAGTATAAATGTGATTCTCAAGCTGTTCAGATTTTTTATTGTTCATATATGGACGGATAACTGTACATTCATAGATGCTAAGGTCGGAAGGGACCGCAACAGATTGAGTCAGACCCCCTGCCTGGGCAAGGAAGAGTGCTGGGGTCAGATGACCTCAGCCAGATGCCTATCTAGTCTTCTCTTAAAGACCCCCAAGGTAGGGGAGAGCACCACCTCCCTTGGAAGCCCGTTTTAAATTTTGGCCACCCTCATCATGCAGAAGTTTTTCCTGATGTCTAACCTAAATCTGCTCTCTGTCAGTTTGTCACCATTGTTCCTTGTTACCCCAAGAGGTGCCCTGGTGAACAGAGCACTTCCGATACCTTGCTGTGTTCCTCTTATGAATTTGTAGGTGGCCACAAGGTCACCTCTCAGCTTTCTGTTGTGGAGACTGAAGAGGTCCAGGTTGCTTAACCTCTTCTCATAGGGCTTAGCCTGTAAACCCTTAACCATATGAGTGGCCCCCCTCTGGACCCTCTCGAGGCTATCCACATCCTTCTTAAAGTACGGCGCCCAAAACTGGATGCAGTACTCCAACTACGGTCTGACCAATGCTGCACAGAGGGGAAGTATCACCTTCTTGGTTCTACTTGTCATGCATCTGCTGATGCACGATAAAGTGCGGTTAGCTTTGCTGATGATCTCGTTACACTGATGACTCATGTTCATCTTGGAGTCCACTATGACTTTGAGATTCCTTTCTGCTTTTGTGCTGCTGAGAGGGTCATTTCCTAGCCAGTAGGTGTGCTGGATATTTTTACACCCCAGGTGCAGCACTCTGCACTTGTCCTTGTTGTACTGTATCCTATTGTATTCTGTCCACTTTTCCAACCTGTCCAGGTCTGCCTGCAATTGTTCCCTACCCTCTGGAGTGTGCACTTCACCCCACAATTTAGTATCATCTGCAAACTTGGACAGAGTACACTTCACATCTACATCCAAGTCACTGATAAAGTCGTTGAAGAGTACAGGTCCAAGGACTGAGCCCTGCAGGACCCCACTACCCACATCCTTCCAGGTTGATACCGACCCGTCTACTACCACTCTCTGGGTGCGACCCCCAAGCCAATTTGTCACCCACTGGATCATGTAAACATCTAAGTCACAGCCTCTTCATTTATTTATGAGAATGGGATGAGATACCATACCATTCTTGCTTTAGTTTTTCTGACTTTTCTCTAGGGGTGAACCGATAAAGATTTTTGAGCTGATACTGATGGCCAATTATTAATGAGCCATATCGGCTGATATTGATCTAATTGCTTGGAGAGCAGTGTCCGGCTGGTAAGGGGAAGGGGCATGGGGGGCATATTGAGGCCCCCGTAGTGAGGGAGAGAGTGGGGGAGGGGTTGGGGCAGGGGGCACTGCCCAGCTGGGGGGGGGTTCGGGGGTACTG
>NW_005842028.1:1810212-1874000 GCF_000455745.1 Alligator sinensis | reverse complement strand
CATGTGCCCCTGGATCTGTATGTGGGAAAGGGTGGGCTGCAGCTGTAGGCTGGGACCAGGGGGTGCCGGACTCTTCCTGGTGGAGGGGTTGGGCCAGGGCTGCGCTCAGGGTGGGTGGTGGCAGTGCGGGGAGGGGAGCTACAGGGTGGGCTACAGCCACTCCCAAAATTTGCCATAGCCCCCTGGCCTCCCACCCAGCACTGCCACAGCCTGCCCTGAGTGCAGCCCTGGCCCAAACCCCCCACCAAGAAGAGCCTGGCCCACCCTTGGCTCCAGACTGCAGTGGTAGCCTGCCTTCACCCTCACACAGGTCTGGGGTGTATGTGCCCCACCATGCCTCCCCCGAGAGGAAAAATGCAGCGGTGGGAGCCGCCTCCCCCTCCCCATGCCTCCCAGATGAGCCACGTGGGGCTCCCTCCTGTGCTCCACCCCACCCCACCCCATCTGGGGCAGTGCCTAGTATATCTCCTTGGCCAAGTCATTACACCTTTTTAACTCTGTTACCCCATATGTACAAATAAGATACTATACTACGTTGGTAAAGCACTTGAAGATGAAAGTATGGAAAATGTTATACAAGAGCTAATTACAGCAAAAGCCATGTTATCTGGCACTTTACCAATTGGAAAGCTCCACTAACCGGTATCTGTCAATACAAATCTTCCTTCCGAGGGTATTAATTGGGGACCACAATCCCACTATGCTGGGCATTCAGCAATCAAGTAATAAAAGGGTGACTGCTGCCCCGAGAGCTTATATTTTAGGGAATGTAAAAAATATATGTGTGAACAGCTTGAAATCCTGTGATGGAATGGGTGTCCATTGTGCCATTATATCAAATCCTTATGTCCAGAGGGAAAACTCTGAGTGGATGGAAATAATGTTCGTTGGACACTTGGATAACAGTGTGCATTAGACTTTCTAAATGCGTAACTATGGAATTAGCCAGGAATTTTCCTGAGCGTGTGGTAATGTGTGAAGGCAAGGATGAATATGAGAGCATTATAGAGTATATTTTGCTTGTTGCATCTCTTTAAAGAGAGGCTTTAAAAAGCCTTTAACCTGTCTTCCTTAATTTCCTTTATAAGATGTTTAAAGTTCCTTAGTAATAGGTTTAGCATATAATGAGTGTACAGAGTACATTTAAATTAACATAATACAAATTCTTTTCCTTTTTCAGAGGGAGACAAAAGGTCAGTTTCTCATAGACCATATCTGTAACTATTACAGTTTGCTGGAAAAAGACTACTTTGGCATTCGATATGTTGACCCTGAGAAGCAGCGGGTATGTATATGAACTCTCTTGCTAAGTTTGTTTTTTAAATAACACGATATTGATCTTTGTAACGAGACAAGTGCTAATGCAAGATGATGCTGTTACTGCTGAGTTTCATTGTAATCCATAAATCTTTCTAAAAACGCTTATTAAATTAATTTCCCTCAGTTTGTCTCATGCAGATGAACAGAAATAGACAGTTCGGCAGGTTTCAGGATAATTTCTTTATTTTAACTTTTGCACTGTTTCTTGCCACTGTCTTATAGAAAGGAGAGAGGATCATTAGTTGTGACTCGTGGAGTTGCTGTGGTTATGCTCAAGGACTCTAGTTCTGCGAATGACTGACTGGATTCTCCTATAGTATGTTCTTTGTAAGGAGTGTTTCTTGGGAGCTGTTTGTAAGAGGCCCTATAGCACTCATGCCCAAACTTTTTCCTCCGTGGGCCAGATCTGCCTAGTGGGTGAGATCTGACACTCAAGGTGGGCATGGCCCAGCTCCTATCTACCTGCATGGGGTGGGGAGAAAGGGTATGGCCTGGCCCTGACCCTGCCATGCAGGCTTTGGGAACTTGGCAGTGAGGGAGGTATGCCAGTATTACTTGCCACTGTGCCCATTGTCAAATATCCTGACCTGTGGAGAGCTCTGCAGGTCAGATACTATGGCTCCATGGGCTGGATTTGGCTCACCGGTTAGGGGTTGAGCATCCCTCCCCTATGGAAAGAGAGCAGCGGAGTAAGGACCCTGGACTTCAGAAAAGCTGACTTGGACTCACTCAGGGAACTGTTGGGAAGGATCCCTTGGGAGGCCAGTCTGAGGAGGAAAGGAGTCCAGGAAGGCTGGTTTTATTTTAAAGAAACCTTACTGAGGGCACAGGAACGAACTGTCCTGCTGTGCAGGAAGACTAACAAGTATGGCAGAAGACCAGCTTGGCTTAGGACGGAACTCTTTAGCGAGCTAAAACACAAAAAGGAAGCTTGGACAAAATACTAGGGAGGAGTATAAGAGTATTGCTTGGTCATGCATGGATGAAATAAGAAAGACTAAAGTGCAATTGGAGTTGCAGCAAGCAATGGATAAGAAGGGTTTCTACAAATATGTTAGCAACAAAAGGAAGATCAGAGAAAGTGCGAGTCCCTTACTGAATGGGGGAGGCAACCTAGTGACAGATGATGTGGAAAACGCTGAAGTACTTAATGCCTTTCTTACTTCAGTCTTCACATGCAAGGTCGGCTCCCATGCTACTTGACCTGGCAGCGCAGTTTGGGGAGGAGGTGAGCAGCCGACAGTGGTCAAAAAACAGGTTAGGGACTATTTAGAAAAGCTGGACATGTACAAGTCCATGGGGCTGGACACAATGCACCTGAGCGTGCTGAGGGAGTTGGCTGATGTGGTTGCACAGCTGCTGGCCATCATCTTTGAAAGCTCATGGCAATTGGGAGAGGTCCCAGATGATTGGAAAAGGGCAAATCATCTTGCTCATCTTGAACAAAGGGAAGGAGGATCTGGGGGACTACAATTCAGTCGGCCTTACCTTGGTGCCTAGAAAGATCATGGCACAGGTCCTCAAGGAATCAATTTCCAAGCACTTGGAGGAGAAGATGATTAACAACAGTCGGCATGGATTCACCAAGGGCAAGTCATGCCTGATCAACCTGTTTGCCTTCTATGAGGAGATGACTGGCTCTGTGGATGCAGTGAGAGCAGTGGACATAGTATACCTTGACTTTAGCAAGGCTTTTGATACTGTTTCCCACAACATTCTTGCAAGCGAGCTAAGGAAGTATGGGTTGGATGAATGGACTGTAAGATAGAAAACTGGATGGATTGTTGGGCTTAAATTAGTGGTCTCCAAACTTTTTATGGTGAAGATCACTTTTTGGCACCCCAGGATCTACTTCCTCCCCGCCTCCTGGACAAGCTGCCTGGGCTCTGACCCCACTCACCCAGCCCAGCCCGGGTGGCAGGGGGCGTGGCTCAGCTCAGCCATGTGTGTCCTGCCGCTCTCAATCGTGGAGCCCCTGACAGACTGAGATCAACTGTTAGAGGCTGTACAAGCAACCAGTCAATCGGGATCGACTGGTTGGTGACCACTGTCTTAAATGGTACTAATCAATGGTTTGATGTCTAGTTTGGCAGCCAGTGTCAAGTGGAGTGCCCCAGGGGTCAGTCCTGAGGTTGGTTTTGTTCAATATCTTTGTCCAGTGACCTGGAAGATGGGATGGAGTGCACCCTCAGCAAGTCTGCATATGACAGCAAGTTCGGGGGGAATAGAAGATATGATGTAGGGTAGGGGTTCCCAACCACTGGATCGTGGCCCAGTACCGGGTTGCCACAGGTTGACTGCTGGGCCGTGGCTTCCGCCGCCTGCAGCCACGTATGACATGCAGGGTTAAAGCTGAGTGGCAGGGCAGTCCCAGGAGGGAGGCAGCCGGCTCTGTGCTCCCTGGCTTGCTCCTGCCGCCATGGCTGCACTTGGTGAGGTGCTACACGCGCACCAGGTACCAGGGCCCAGGCCAGGCAGGCCCCTCCCCAACCCCGCCCATGGCTGGGAGTGGGGGGATGCAGGCAGGGAACTGCCCAGGGCGGAGGATGGGGAGGTGGCTCTGCTGCTCGCTCCTAGGAAAGACAACAGAGCCCCTTCTTGGGCAGTCCCTGCGGGGTCCCCCAGTGTCCCAACCTGATCCGATCCTTGCAGCTCCGCCCCCACTAAAAATTAAATTTAAATGTGCAAATTAAATTTAAACATGTAAATTAGATAGTTTGCTGGTCCACAGTATAAAACAGTTGGGAACCCCCTGCTGTAAGGTAGGATTAGGATTCAGAGAGACCGAAACAAACTGGAGGATTGGACCAAAAGAAATCTCATGAGAGTCGATAAGGATATATGCAGAGTCCTGTACTTAGAACAGAACTATCCCATGCATCGGTACAGGCTGGGGAAAAACTGGCTAAGCAGCAGCTCTTCAAAAAAGGACCTGGGGGTTACAGTGGACAATAAGCTGAATATGATCCTACAATGTAACCTTGTTGGAAAGAAGGCTAATGGTATATGGGCTGTATTAGTAGGAGTGTTAAATTGAGGGAAGTGATTCTTCCCTTTATATTCAGCACTGGTGAGGCCACATCTGGCATAATGTGTCCAGTTTTGGGCCCCCCACTACAGAAAGGATGTGGACAAATTGGAGACAGTCCAACGGAGGGCAGTGAAAATGATAAGGGGGCTGGGGCACGTAACTGCTGAGGTGAAGCTGAGGGAACTGTGTTTATTTAGTCTGGAGAAGAAAAGACTGAAAGGGGATTTAATAGCAGCTTTCCACTACCTGAAGTGTGGTTCCAAAGAGGATGGAGCTGTTCTCAGTGGTGGCAGATGACAGAACAAGGTGCAATGGTCTCAAGTTGCAGCAAGGGAAGTTTAGGTTAGATATTAGGAAAAACGTTCTCATGAGGAGGGTAGTGGAGCATTGGAACAGGTTATGCAGCGAGGTGGTGGAATCTCCATCCTCGAAGGTTTTTAAGAAGTGGCTAGACAAAGCTTTGGCTGGGATGATCTAGTTGGGGGTGGTCCTACTTTGAGCAGGGGGTTGGATGTGATGATCTCCTGAGGTCCCTTTCAACCCTAATTTTCTATGATTCTAGGACTGTACAGGACATAAGAACTGGAAGAAGACTATCTAGCAATAGTGTGAAGATACTAATTCTGGGGTGGGCAATTATTTGTGCTGGAGAGCCACTTAGGGAGTTTTGGTCAGTTGTTGCAGGCTGGGTCAGCACCCCCACATCCCCTCAGCAGTAGCTCCAACCAATGCAATCAGTCTCTTATAAGAACTGAAACTGAAGAAATGTACATCAGATTAGATTTAACAGAGACAGGAATGTATTTTATTTAATATCCATAACCAGAGGTATTTCTGTGTCTACTTGGCCAGAAATTCTGGTTTTTTGTATGATCCTCAGCTTTTGTAAGAATTTGAATACTATGGAACTACTCGGGGACACTTTTGGGACATATACTCATGTGCCCTGGATGATGAACTTAAGAGCAACATACCGCTGTTACTTAGAAGCTCCATGACATGCCACATCTCCTTTCCCACCCTTTTGTGCTCTATTCTGTTGTAATCCTTCAACTTGCAATTCCGTTTCTTTCAGTCATTTTACATATTCCTCAAATGGGAACAGCAAGTTACAGTACTTCAGTTTTTTATCATGCTGTTAGGTTAACTCTAGTTATTAGAGTTATGATTCTCTTCCCAGCTTTTTCAGTACTGGAGCATTAGATATATAATTATTGACTTTTTGCCAATAGATGTCTTGTGAGATCTAGAGAAATTCAGTTAGTTCCTAGTGCTGTGTTTGCCTTATGAATGAAGTGGAATACAATTAATGCCATCCTGGAGATTCTGGTTTGAGTTGTGGGTCTGGGTTCCTGCTATTGAGTTGGCAGAAGATGAGTATATATGGACACAGCACAGTTGATTTCTGGAGGCAAACAGAGCTATTTCTTTTTTTTTTTATCAGAGAAGGGAGCAGCATTTTAGGGATTCCTTAAAGAGAAGCCCTATCCAGATCTTCTGAACTTTAAGGCAATTGAGGAGTGTCCTTGGAGAAAAGGGAAGCGTGTGGTCAGTTGGATGGTGATTGATTAAATTTATTCAGGACAACACCTAAGTTATGCATGTGCTTTAAATACTGTCTTGAATGGGAATGGGCTTGGGCATGTACTTGCTTGGACTAGGGGGTGACTTGGGAGGGTCCCACACATAACCCTTCAAGGTAGGAGGGAAGCAATGCAAGAGAACAGGATTTTACAGAGGCCTTAAGAAATGAAACTGTTCAGTCTCATCTCCTGTTGCGGATGTGCCTCTGAAAAGAGTGAGATGCAACAGCTGTACTGAAATATTAAGGAGTGTCTTCGCTTGACAAAGCAGTGGTGTTGCCAGCAGGCAGCATTTTCTGTGGGCAGCACTGGATACATGTGAGAGTGCCTGGCAGTTTAAAACAAAGCTTTACGTCTTTGAACTTGCTGTGTGAATTCAATCCTACGAATATAAAATGGTAACTGAAAGCTGGTGTGCTGAGTTTTCCTGACTCCCACAAAAGCAGGTTTCCATGGGCAGTTGGGTCAGCCATGCAGTAGCACTGAGGACTACTATTTTTATATGGTTCTTAACCCACTATCCCTACAAAGCCTGGATTCCTTTTATGTTTTCTTGTAAAGACACTTGAAGGTGGTAGGTTCTTCTCTACACAGGGCCAGTTTGTGCCTTGCTGACAAATTAGGTATTGATAATAATTTACTTATGATAATTTCCAAGTTCCACTGACAGAGAAGAAGAGAGAGAATTATTGTAATTGTAATGAACTGTATTTACTTTACTAGTAGCTATTTTATAATAAATGCATAAGGTGCCTTGGAATACTTCGATTTGTATTATTGGGTACATAATTTATGGTAGATCTGGGCAAGATGTGTAATTGATCCTCCAGCTTTAGCTTGAGTAGTTTGTGAATACCCATTTTTGTAGAAGTTCCTCCTTAAATACTGGATTTCTTTGTCTTTATTTTTGAAGAAATGCAATGTTCGAACACAAAACAATATCCACAAATTTTTTCTGCACCTTGGAGACTTTCAGAAGTTTCAGAAAGTGCCAGCAGGCAGCCCCTCTTTTATTTGGAAAATCTGGCCTAAATAACTTTTTATACCTGTTCTCCTGAGTCTCAGGTGGTGATAGGTTAAATTAACAGAAAGAAAGAGAACTCGACAGTTTCCAGCAGCTGTTGAATGCGTCAGAGAGGGAATGACACCTGTCTGTAGCAAAATATAAGGTTAGCTATAATGAGACCTAAAGTGTCTGCCACTGACTTGCGGGGTGCGGAGGGGAAGACAGCAGCACCAATTCAAGAGGGGCCTTGAAAAGCTTCTCATTACCTTGCTCGTGTTTAGATGTTTGTCTGTCCTCCTACACAACGTTCCATCTACTGAATAAAATTTATTATAAACCATTAATATCAGCAACATAAATATAAAAACAAACGTAATTCAGCAGTGTTACAAATTGAAATAATTTGTGTAAAGACTGACGTCCTTATAAATCAAACCCACACTTAGCAATGTAATACAAGACTGAAACAGCTCAGTGTGTTTCCATGGATAGCAAACATCTGGTGCCATCTGCTTCAAAGCCTGTCAGGCTCAGCACACATGGGTGCATGCAGTTTAGGGGCCCACTCTTTAAGTGGTGTGAATCGCTGTTATCAGTTACATTAATTTATAGGAGCTGAGGTCTGGGTTATTTTAATGCATTGGAATTGGGTACAGTTTTAGTACCATGAGAACTGAGTTTGGATTTAGGAAATTATCTGGTTCAGAAGTTGGATTCAGAAATGTTATTATTTAAAAATTATATTGGGGTAGCTCAGTCCTGGCACAGAGCCATGTAGAGTGGGAGACTAGAAGCAGGCTGCATAAAGCTGCTGCTTTTGTTACCCTGAGTTATGCTAGTTATGTGCTAAATAGGAGTGTGTGGCTTTGGAAGAGATTCCAGGGCAGAGCCCTGGCTTTGTGGGCTTCTCCCGTGCCTCATCACCATGGGCACATTCAGCTGGTGTGGTATATTCACTGTTTGAAGCTGCGAACTCTGCTGGACCACACTACTGGTTTTTAACCCCACCGCCTTACAAATGAACATAGCCCCTCTGGGTGGGTTTGTGTTTGCCACTGCTTCTGGTCCCAGTTCACTCATGAACCTTGTATGGGTAGTGAGGTGATTAGCCCACACTTTGCACATTCTGGGACTGCTGCCTTCACATGCAGAATAACCATGGTGTAAGAGCAGGTTTCCTTTTGCCTCCATCTTGCTATGGGGGTGCTCTTGACATACCTTTTACACCAGGAACTCTTTTAGGACGTGCATCTGGAGGAATTGGCTTCCCTCCTGATACATAGCTCTACAGGCAATATCTACAGAATACAGGGTGAATTGTAGCAGCTTCAGACTTCTGTGCACTGGCTATGCCAGCGTTACTAGCTACCCCAAAATTATTCTTGGACTGTGCCCCATTCTGGTTATAGCTGTTGTTACTGTTTGTCCATTTTTTAGTCTATTCTTGGCAATGAACAAAAGAAAGGAACTACATTGTGGGTCAAAGATTTTCCCTACCCCCAAGAAGGGTTTGTTTATATATATTTCAGGAGAGTTCTCTTTAAAGTTTTAGGATTTGAGCTTTGGATAAAAAAGACTCTAATAAAAAGTTTTGTTCTATTTCCAGTAGGCTTTCTGTAATATTTGTTGCTATGTTGCTGTGTTATGTGCATTTGTATTGTCCTGATTTAGGAGTGAATTTTGAGCAGAGAGCTTTTGGGTGAAGGAGATGGTGTTTGTTTCTTTTTTCACTGTTCCTGTATGAAATAACTGTTCCTGCTGCTTCTGTAAACAGAAGCACACCTCTTCCAGTTTGAAGTCTCAAGGGAAATTTTTCTCTGTTAGTACTAAGGCTGTTAATAGGTGCAGGTGTGCTCTGGACATACCTGCCAGGCACCTCATTTAGGCATTGCTTCTCCTAGTTTCTGGATCTCACTGGGACTTATGTGGGAACTAGGCTCAATGGCTAAGTGTAGACAGTGGAAAAAACCCGAGGCTGAATTGATTCAATCTTTGCAGGTTAGTTTAAGCTCCAGAGACTGAACTGATAAGCAAGTGAACAGACATTCAGTTTTGATATGGGAAATGCAGCCACATGCAGTGGCCCAGGCCAGAAGTGGGGGCGCTAGAGCATGGTTCCCTGCTGGGTTGGAGCAGACAGCTTGGGCCAAGGCTAGCCCACCCACCCTGCAAGGAGTGGTTTGTAGGGGAGGTGCAAAGCATCCTGGGATGCTGGGGGACTGTGAGTTAACTTGAATCTGGAAGGGATCTTCCAGATGGTTTGGGATATTTTGAAAGCAGTTTATATGCATTGAACTTTGGTTGTGTTACAGATTTGAACCAGTTTCTGATCACTTATACTGGTTTATGTATAATTTCTGTCTCAAGCGTTAGTTACCAGTACAGTCCTGGGCGTGAGCAGACATAGATCTGCAGACATCTAGGGAACTTTCAGGTCACAAAGGAAGCCCTCTACCATGTTGAGATGTCTCCAGGGTTAGGTGGATGCTGAGCAGGGGCTTTATGGATCAGTTTTGAAGGTACATGCCTAAAGTCTGCTCAAGTCCTACTTAAATCTTTCTGTGATTAGGGCTTGTGTTCCTAGTCTGAGCAGTGGAGTGGGATGTGGTCAAAGCTGTGGAACAGTATCAAAGGTCTGGGGCAGGCACAGGGACTGCAATTACACCTGCCCCTTAACGGGCCAGAAGAAGTAGTGAGGAAGGCTTCCTACCTCCCTCAAGCTACTTGCACAGGAGCTGAGTGCAATATGCCCCAATATGCCAGTTAGTTTCTTTAAACAATAAAGCCTGTCAGATGGCTAATGAAATATACACAGGTTAAACAATATGCATTTTAAAATGTGTTTTGTTTTGTTTTTTTACCCTTGTGTGGTGTCCTTTTTCATCCTTTTTGCTGTAAAGGCATGTGACAGATCAGCCACTCAGCATTGTGAATACACCAAAAGACACCTGGCCTTACTAGTGCCTATTCAGTGCCGCTTAAATGCTGATCAAGAGGTGAAGGCTTAGAAGTGGAGATCGTTCCAATTCAAAGCACAGCACACAATGAGAGACACTGCAGGTACAGCTGCAGTTCCTAGGGAAGGCAAATAGGGGTCAAATTGCTTTACTTTCAGAGGTTTTGCAGCCAGTAAATTGCTTAGTTCTAACACTTGCCTGAACAGGAAAGAGAATGAAAGAGACTGGTGCGAATAAGATTAGATCATTCATGGTATACTCCGGCACAAGGTGAAATGTCTCTCTCTTTTTTCAAATTCAGCTCCATAGGTTTGATCCAAAGCCCATAAAGGCTGATTAGCAGACACCTAATAACTTCAGTGGCAGTTGGAGCAGGCTCCATGACCAGAGCTGTGAGAATCTTTGTACTAGTTTTTATTAGCTTGCTCTCAGCTTTGGGGGAGAAAAAATAATCATTTCAGGTCAGGGAATTGTGTGTGCGTGTGTATGTGTCCCCACCTTTGGCCTAAAATGGAATTTTTCATTTCAATTCTGGGCATTGTTAATTTTTTTTTAAATGGAAAGGGATTCCCAGATGTCATTTCAAATAGAAAAATCAGTTTAGAACATGTAAAAAGGAGATTTTTTTTCTTTTTCTTATTATCTCTGGGATACCTCATTGGTGCTCTATGGGCTGAATCCCCTCTGTGTCATGCAGGCCCACCACCCCATGGGTACAGCTGTGCTGCTTCTACTTCGAGAGCTAGTACATGCAGAGCTAGCTTGGGTCTTTTTGCAGCAGGCCTAGCAAGGAGACTACAAGGGCTTCTGTATGGGTTGGGGGCTGTGCTGGAAACTGTGGGACTGCACTTGAGGTTAGGGGAGCGGGGCTGTAGGGTTGTATGGGGGTATAGAGGGCTGTGCTACTACTTGGAGAGGCAGGAATAGCTTTAAGCTGAAGCATGGTCCCACACTCCCATAGAAACTTTGCATGATGCCACAGCCTTCTATCTCCTCAACCTCATGCACAGTCCAACAGGTACAGTCTAGTAGTGGGGACAGAGCAGTCTAGGGGAGTAAGAGACCTGGTTGTTGGCTCACAATGTGACGTCAAGCAAGTGAGCAAGGCCATTGACAGTTGTGCTGAAGGATTAGGTATGCATTAGTCTCAACCCTGAATGAGGTTGTCTTGGCAGAGTGAGGAGGACATCTCTTTTCCCCTCCCCCATTTACACTTTGAGTTTCTAAAAATGACTTTGCTGCTGCTTTAACCTTGAAGCAAAAATCTTACTTGATGAATCGCCCTCAATTTTGCTTGGCAAAGTATAGAATCTACAGTTTTAAACTGATGAAATTCAAAGCTCAGCAAAACAAATTTTAGCATTTGGCCTTGACACCTGAAATACACTTGCACCTGCCGTTTTAAGTTTCCAAGTCCTGCGCACTCTGAGGCCCGGCCTACTGCATTGGAAATTCCAGACTAATCCTACAAGCTGGTCTTTCAAAAAGGGAAAAGGCAAAATGGTGAATAAACAATGGTTTTCTTTGGCTAGAGATAGAAAAAACAATTCTGGGGGATTTGAAAGGTAATAAAATGGTTTAGTATTATGCACTTTCCAAGTTCCTCATTGCTATCTATTTGGGTTCAGAAACACCTTTAACCGTGTGTGGATATATAGGTGAGAAAAAGAGAGAGAACACACAGGCAAGTGACTTCCTTGTGTCTGAACTCTCAGGTCCTTCTGACTTCTTCTTTACTACATAATATGGACTAACCTACATAAAACTACAAGCTTTTTGTAACATTCATCCTTTTGTTTTACCCCTTAATCACTTTCTCCTCTTCCAAAAAACCCTCTAAAGTGTGTTCCTCTAGAGTAAGAGTAATGAAAATAGTTGCTGTGTTATAATCCAAAGTATTTTATATACATGGAGAGTCAACATTTTTTTTAAACCCCATGAATTAAAAATTCCAGGTCCTATTTCTTTCTGGTGTTTAAGAAATGCTGTACCCTGGGATGAGGTGTGGCATGTGCTATATTAGGGAGGAGAAATGTATTTCTTTTTGAAACAGGTAGAGATGGGGTTCAAAATTAGTACTGCAGTGGCAAGATAATTTCTCATATAACTCTGGAGAAGCATCTATCATGCATAATATTGCCACAGACCAGCTGAGCATGATCATTTAAGGTAGAAGAGTGTTGGCAGATGTAACAACTATGGCTAGGTACAGATATTATACTTTTATTCGTATAAGTGTTAGTTAGGAAACCCACATATACTCATAACAGAACAGAAGTCTGGCACACATAGACTGGTTTAAAAATGGTGGCACCTGGTCTAAGATTTCCACCCCCCAAGGGCAAATGTATCTTCTGTTCATTACTGATCTAAACTATGCTGGTTAGAGAAAACCGTGTAATTTAGATTCAATCAATCTCAAGTTTTGGAATGTTTGTACCTAGCTTATACCAATGAAAACTGGAGTGGATGTGCAGACAGCGAGAAGATTTACAGCAGATTTAGCTGAACTAGTAACTGTTTCATCTGTCTGCTTTTTCCCTCAGTCAGCTAATCTGCAGTAATTCACTACCAGTTTCATTCAGCTGTAAATTATAGTGGTTTAGGTTCACTTAATGCAGGAGTAGACAGATGAAACAGTAAAAATGGATCAGTTGATATGCACTTCTAAGCACTCAGTCCATTCCAGAATTTAAAGTGGCATAATTGTTTGGCTGGTCTTGCATAAATACATTGCACACATTCAGAAGTATACTTTTAGGGGATGTTTTTAATTTTGTGACGAGTCATACATGATGAACCTACTCTACTACTAATTGCAGCTGTATTTAGCTGCTTCTTGAGGAAGTCATTACTGATTTTATTTTTTTATAATTAGATGACTGCTACCTAATTAGCAACCATTATAAATTTCTGTGACAGACGAAACTGTTTATATTGTAGATCAGAGGGTGGAAAGGGACCTCAAGGATCATCTTGTTCAAATCCGATATTGTAAACAGGGATTACATATGATTTGAAAGTCCATTAACTTTTTTTATACACTGTTTTAAATATTGCTTTTGAGCTAGCATGCATTGGGTTAAAAAGAACCCCATGGTGGAGTGTTGATTATGCATCAGTGAAGCTGAACAGCTCATTTTCTGACCAGCTGCTCTCAAAGCACAGACCTTATTTTAATATGGAGATTTTTTTTGCTTACAGAAAAAAATCTCAGTTCAAATGGCACTGACCGTGGGCAAAAGTGACACCTGAATATCAACACATTCTTATGTTAGTTAGAAGAGCTAACTCAATAGTTCAGCTCATTTAGACGTGCGACTTCTAGTGAAGCAGCCTAGTGTATCTACTGCTAAAATTTTAACCTGAATATTTTTATGTAGGTACTTGAGTTCATCTTGCAGAATTATTAAAACCTGAAAGTGACTATCTTTTCTCATCACCTCTGAAATAAACAGGAGTTTACTGGTTTTAGCCATTGCTTCCTTTTTCCTTATGGGATGTGATTGATCCGTGGTTCTCAATATTTTGAGACACAAGCACCCCTGGATAGACTTGAGGCACCACCCAGAAAATGCCAGCTCTTACTTTGCACTCTTTTCTTTTCTTTTTTTTTACTACAGAAAAGCAATAGACAATTTTTCTGTTGTAAATACCTCAGAAACCATGAATTTCTGTTTGAAATCTCTGGGTTTATTTTGTCACTTGTGTTCGTAAACCTAATGGTGCTAACATTGTGTGGCACTCTCACAGCATCCTAGGTTGCCATGCAGCTTGATCAAGAATCACTGGACTAGATCAAAACCACATCCATAATTGCCTTGTACGATCACCTTATCTTATACCATTCATGTTTAAATGTAACATCGGTTCTTTCCCACCTTTTTGATTTTGATGACATTTTTGGTTCTTAGGAAAGGACAGTATCATGTATGCTGATTTTATATAGGTTGGGAGTCTAACATTTGGTATGTTTCAGCTATAAGGACTACATACAAGCTAGGATAATAGAGCATTTCCTAATGTTCCCTGACCTTAATTCACAAGCATGAACATCCCTCTGAAAGAAGGGAATAAATTGTATGGTAGAAGTCACTGCTGAAAACTCTGATCAGTGGAGCCTGTCTGCTTGCATTGATCTCTCTTTGGAATACTTGTCTTACCATCCCAGCCAGATGCAATAAAAACCATTTTTAACTCTAACATCATTTATAATTGTACTATATTAATCATGATGGGTATAAATGTTACACTGTAGAGGTGTTTCCTGTGCCTTTGATACGCATCTATAAACCGACTTCTATTATGGAACAGAAAAAGACTGTTTCACAGTTTCTTGATTTTTAAGGATGTGCTATACTGTGCAGCACTTTAACCACTTATCTCTGCTCTTCCTTTTCAGCACTGGCTCGAACCCAACAAGTCTATCTCCAAGCAAATGAAATGTAAGTGTTGACAGCTAATATAATATAGTGCCTGGTTTGGAAATACGCAGGGGTTTTGTTGTGTTTCTTTCCAGTAGTTTGTGGCATATTGTTTGTTTCCTGTGGCAAAGGTGCCATCCCCATCCTTTCTGGAGCCCTAAGAAATTTTTTGTTCAACTTCACAGCGCTTGTCAACAAGACTTCAATTGTGACAACAATCTTTCTTGTTTAAGACTAGAGCTAGGTTCCAGCCAACATCTCTGGAATGATTTCGTTCACCTTTCCCTCATGAAAAGACAAAAACAAATACTTTGACTCCATTATGTGACCAGTCCCTGCCAGGTTGTAGAAACAAGACACAAGGTATGGTAATCAAATTCCTGTCTTCTGTCTTCAGAGCATTCATTCTAGACCATCAGTTCAATCCAGTCCAGTAATTTCTAATGCTAGAGAGCTTTAGTGGTGGTAAATACCACCAACAACCAAGCAGAAAATTACAATACCATGTGACATTTGGTCATCAATTAATTTACAAGTAGCCTTTAAAAACATTTTGAAAAAGCTTGTATCACTTAATTTTTTAAAATGTTATGATCTGGCTTACCTTTTTATAAATAGATTGATTACAAAACCTTATTCCATAACCAGAACACTGGTACCTGGTTATTTCCACTTAGCAGCAGAGGCGAGTATTCACTTTGCAGTCCCCTGGAGACTTGTTTTTGCCCATGAGATTGGCTTTTTGTTTTTCCAAAGATGGTTATCAACCTCTTTTAGTTGTCATAGGAAGGGAGAGTTTGCCCCTATGCCCTTGAGCATGTTTTTTTTTTTTTACACATGAGTGCTTCAGTATCCAGTTTGACTCTGTTGTGCAGCCTGGTTCAGACTAATATATATGAGCATATTTTGTTATTTTGAAATAAGATAAGACTGAAGAGCTCAAGTGTCATTTTCTCTCTTACATACAGCAAAAGCTGTGTTATCCAGCGCTTTATGAACCAGAAAGCTCCACTAACCGGCATCCGAGGGATGCAGCAAAAGCAAAACCGGAAGTCCCGCTTCTGGTTTCGCTGCTGTGAGCCGAGTTCTTCTTCTTCACTTCTTCAGCCCATGGCCTGGGGCAAAGCAGCCTGCACAGGGCCTCCCTCCCTGTCCCCTGGCACACTGATGCTGGAGAGTGCACTGGACAGTGCACATTTGATTAACTAGCATATTTGATTAACCGGCATCCCCCATTCCTGGGGGATGCCGGATAACAGAGCTTTTGCTGTAGCATGCAAAAATGTAATTTGTAAGCAAGTATATTGCCTGGAAGATGCAGACAGAGATATGGATCTTTCTTTTCTTTGTTTAGCCAGTCCTATCTATTATAGAATATAGTTTAGAGTATGGACTATATAAATATATATATATTTTAAAGTAGGAAATTTCAAATATTTAGAGTCTAAGCACAATTGAAATGTGAGAAACCTTATAAAAATAAAGATAGAATCCAGCTAGAGAATCCCCAGTAATAATAGCATGGCTCATCTCTATCTTGCATCTCTCCTTTCACTAGCAAAGGGTATACTCAGGAACTGTTATAAAAAAAGTAATGCTGTAGAAATGCTTGAGACATGGAAACAGTGTATTATCTTGTTTTAATCTATAAATTTCATAGATGTTTTGAAAGGAAGTAGCACCACTATTCAGGAGAGGGTATAATTTATAATATGTGTAATTTGTTTTGTCCTTAAGCCTGTATATTTATGTATACGTATATACATACATACACAAATACACACACAGGTGTATTTGTGTATAAAATATATCTACACATGCATATATATATATGTATCCGTGTGTGTGTGTGTGTGTGTGTGTGTGTGTGTGTATATATATATATATATATGTGGATGTATATTTATACATATATTTAATGTAATATACATTACATATATATATAATATACATAGTATAATATAAAATATAGACACATGGGGTGTGTATAGATGCACATTTCTCTGTCTCTCAGTATACCTATATATATTTGTATCCATATATGTATATTTAAGAAATATCTTCTGCCCCAGATTTTATCTATCACAGGACTTTTCCAGAAAAAAAAAGGCCACATATGCCTATGGTAGTATGAAAATACTAGATAGTAAGAATTCCTTTTTAAAAATGCACAAAAATTAAAGCAAATTTAATCCAGCAAGAGAACAATTTTCTTTTAGTTTTAAATCAAGAATATCTCAAGTAAGTGTGAAAAAGGAGCAAGGAGGTGATTAGTGAACAGAATGTATAGTGTGTTTGGCTTCTCACTTAAACTTTAAAGGTTGGGGGTTGTAAGTGGAGAGTACATGGACTATGGTAGATGGAGGCTTTATAAATTAGAAATACCAGTCAGCATAATATAAACATTCATATACTCCGTATACTTTTATGCCAGGAAAGGCATCTTTCTCATTCTGGTGCAGGAATAGGTTGTATTTACTTGCAGTAATTTAAAATGTTCTAAATTCAATTGACCTCAAGGTTTAGATAGGATTAAGACGATGTTGGATATATGCAGCAAAAATAGAGAAGAGCATGCTAAAAGTCATTTGGGTCTCTAACAAGACTGCTTGATCTCAGCTGACGTATGAGGGCGGCTTAATTTTCCCCAAGCACAGCAGTAAGCTTTTGGTGTGTGTTTATTCATAGAGTACAGTATTGTCAAGTGCCTAGAGCAAAGGGGAATGGTTGGGAGTAGTGTTCTAATGGAAATGTAAGTAGGTACTAGATTTCAGGGTGTTGTATAATACATAAATAATTCAAACATAATTCCTAAATTTAGTCCTTGCTACATAGCTATTTTATTTCAGCAGTCATATATCCAGTAGGTTTACAGTACATTATGCAGTTATGCAGTATAGCCTTGGTTATCTGAACCTTCAGTTAGCCAAATAGCAGCCTTTCCCCTTAATCTGAAGGCAGGGAAGAGTGGTACCTTAGGGCACTTTTAAATGTGTTCCAACACGTTGTGATTAGAACACATCAGAGACGTGATTAATCGAGTCTGCTGGAGTGTTCTAATCAGAATGCTTCTGCGTGCTGCAGCGTCTTGGGTATTCAGCATCCCCATATTTTAAAATGCTGTTGGAGAACTTTCATTAAAACTTGTTGAACACCTCCTCTGCCATTTTGAAATGTGGGCCGTGCTAATTAAAGAGAGCTGCACTAATTAAATGGCACCCTCCCGTTCTCACCCTCCACCATCATAACCATTTATCAACGAGGTGTGGCAGGTGAGCAAGGTGGATGGTTTGCCCAGAGACAAGGGCAGGCCTGGAAGATGCCTTTGTCACAGACTTGCAGAGAGCAGGGATAGTAGATAGAAAGAATAAGGATATTTAAATACAAAAGATAGCGAAAGGGAGAAGAAAGGAGGGGGCACTGCTGAGAGAGGGGGAAGTGGGTTGTAGAGACCAAAAAAGGAAAAACAAAGAGGTTATAAAAGCTAACCCAGGCAATGGGATACTAATCCAGAGCCAGGTAATGTGATATTAACCCAGAGCCTCTGTTGAGACCATTCTCAATGCAGTCCAGTCTGCGGATAATTTCTTGTTATACAATTTCATGTTAAAGTCATTTATTAAAAAGGCTTCTTAAAGAGGTGCTTTCCAAAGGGGTTCAGATAACCAAGGATGGTTGGCAGTGTTTCTTTTATAAGCTCCAAAGGTGATATGGGTTTTGTGAATTCTTATTTGACGTTCTAATAATTACTTAAAATATCACAAGAGTTGACATAAAATTTATACCTAGTGAGAGAACCTGAGTGGGTCGGGACAGAATTTCTCTATGTACTATGCTTTGTCATATAACGTTGTATTAATTTAATACAGCAAGATGTCACTTTTAACATCTAGTCTTGCCCTTAGTATTTAATTTTTAGTTTTCTGTATTTGCCAATTTATTCTTTGTGTTTGATAATAGACAGTGCACAAGTTCTAAGTCTTCCATGGCCACCCTTACTGCTGGTTTGCCAAGGAAAGGAAATGCACTATATTAGGTTTTCCTTGGTCTCCAGTGTCTTGAACCACAAGCCTCGTTTATGCTGGTTAGAAGTCAAACCAGGACTAGCAATCAATAGGCAGCTCCTGCCTTATGGTAGTGTAGGGGATCAACTTGTACTAAGATGTTACTAGAAAATTCTCAAGGGTACGCTCTTTTAAGTAGGCAGACCAGTTGTTTCAGATATAGGAATTTTTTTCCCCTACATCCTTCTTTCTTTTCCTCTGTGCACTTCAGGCACATAGAGAAGTGTAGCTTCCTGCTGTAGCTGAGAATGCTTTTCAGGAAGTGTTCGGAGTTACAGTGATCCCCCAGACCAAACAGAAGTTCACTGTTGGTTTCAGTGGGGAGGGGAATCTAGCTGCTGGTTGCCAGCCTGCATCTAGTTTCCCTTAGCAACAGCCCCTCCTTCCTCCCAGCCTGTCCCTGGTTCAGAATGAGAGGGGAAAAGGAGGAGAGAAAGCTCATTCTAGGAGTTCCCCAGCTAGTGCTGGAGGGTGGAGTGGGCAAATTGGAGGCCCCATTTATCTTGGGGGGGTGCTCCAATACACCTGCCCCACTCTCCAACAGCGGCTGAAAAAAGTCCAGACTGAACTCTCTCTGCTACATTTCCCCCTCCCATTCTGAAAAACAGCTTGAGGCTGGGAGGTAGCATGGGCAGAAGTTACAAAAGATGCTGTTTGAGAGTGCAATGAGGGGTCAGATTTTTGCCCAATCAGCCATTTTTTAAAGTCTGCAGCTGTGCACTTGTGTTTGGTTCGGCTATTTACTGCTGTCTGTGGCCAGATCAAGTGAAAATGGTCACTTCTGTCTGCACCCTTCCATCCATGGAATTTACTCCTATCACAAAGGCAACATGGTGCCCTTCTCTTTGTAAAATGTTGTGTTATAAACAAAACTGTAAGGATGGGCAGGGCACAAGCCTGGGGCATTGCCTAAGGGAAGCAAGGGTGGAGGGTACCTCACCCTCCCATTCCCTGATCCCCCTCTTCATACAACCTTCCAGCTTGAGCCCCAGCAGGGGCACAGGAGTGTGAATGGGTGAAGGGCATCCTGCAAAATGTAATTCTGTCAAGCAGCAGCACAAGGGGCAGAGCTGGAGTTCACTGCTGCTGGGGGTAGGAGAGATGTCACCCCATTATTTTTGCTGCTGAAAACAGGAGGGGTTTTTTGGTCATGTCATATTGGTGTCTGTGGTTTAAAAAAAGTGAGACAACATCTCCCCTTAGCAGCAAACTCCAGCTGCAGCTTCTATGCCACCACCTGCAGTCAGTGCCTCTGGAGCCAGAGCCCTGAAAAGAAAGTACAGGGGGAAGAGAGAGCTGCCACAGGCACAGTCCTGGCTGGCTACCTCTGCTTATAAAGCTTCTTCCCAATTGCATCATCCTATCAGTATTTCTGAGTTAGCCTTCATAGCTCCCGCTGACCTCAGCTGCACCAGTGCATGAATTAAAGGGCAACTTTTTTTTAAAAAACCTGCTGAGTGAATATAAAGCTTGTAGCCTTTCTGTAACCTTAGCTCAATAGGAAGGAACATCCAGTCTCATGGGCTTAGTGTCTGATTAGTATTTTCTAATTGTTAGGAGTGTCTGATTAGTCTTTTATAATTGTTAGGGTAGGAAAAGGACATGTTGGAAGTGGAAAATGTGGAATACCAGTTCTGTGGCATGATTGATAACACATTTAGTCTATAGTGCAAGAGTTCTGAGTTCAGGTGAGACTTCACCAGTCTGTTTCCTAGGAAGAGCTGAAGGCAGTGCCACCCCTAAGGGGGTTGGCGAATCGGGGCAACTGAGGCCCTGTGCTTTGGGGGGCCCTGTGGACCTGGGTCAGGTTTGCATCTGGCCACTCACCACCCCGGGGCCCCCACAGGGCCCCACACAGGCTGATTTGCCCTGAACCCCGCACCCTGCTATGGTCATCTCTGGCTGAAGGAATAAAAGAGATATGATACTTTCTAGTGGGACCCACTGAAATTTACTGCCAATCTTTTACCTCTTCCATCTTCTTTTAATGGCATTGATTTCTGGGAGGAAATAGATTGCTATCCCAGCCAAAGGGGCACAGGCAGCAGCACTTGCTGATCATGGTCATGCACTGTGCAAGATGAGATAAAACGAGGCAGAATAAAGAGAGATCAGAAATGAGAGCTATAAAAAGGAAATCTTAAATCCAAGCAAATGGTACCTGAATATTCTTGTTTCAGTACAAACTTAAAAGAAAACAATCTGTATCAAGGTTCTCAGAGTTTTGGAAGCTTCCTGAAAATGTATCTCAGAGTTGTGCTTCAACTTTTTTTTCTAAATGGCCACTCTCAAAAATTCAAAGACTACTTGGGTTTATCTTGAATCATGCTGAAAGACTTGCTAACATACTTAACATGTTGAGAAATCCATTCTCTCTCCCGTGTGGAATTTATGGCACACACTGGGCCCCTATGCCAAAAAGAAGAAGAAGGAAAAAGCAGCCTCTGAGACTGACTGACTAACATATGTTGAGCAAGTGAAATACAGCAACAATTGATTTGCTTGCCAAGAGGGGCATTTGTATGAGAACAGCAGCATATGTCTCAAGATTCCCCCAAAATTCCCCTGCAGCGCTGCAGAACATAAAGAATGCTGGGATACAATAATTGTTTTAAAATACCCTAGCTTCTGGTAGGTTAATATTACTCAGGCAGTACAGGACATCAGTGAGGTACGCAAAAAATAATTTGCTGCGTTTGCCGTGTCAGGAATATGGGGACAATGTAAACATCTATTTTGGTCTTCGGTGACCGCTTGTCCTCCATGTTGTTTATTGGAAGGAACAGCATTGTTGGAGCATCCTATAAAGAGCGGTAGCTGCTTCTTCTACCTTAAGGGCCAGTTGTTTATGAGAGACTTTCCTGCTTGTCCTCCATCCACCAGACATTTCTGGAATTTTTTTAACTGCTTTCTAGTAGATTTGGTTTCAAGAGGATTTTTGATGTACAAATAGCCCTTCTCTAGGATAGGGTAGCTTCTGCATGATTGTTCTCTCAATAAAATGACAGAAGGGTAAATGAATAGTTTTTCATAAGCTTACATTTCCCCTGAATTTATCTAACCAACTCTGTGTTGTATATTTGAGGAGCAGAGTTGTTCGAGCAGGTTTGCCTAGAAATAGGTGTATACAAGACACTCACTTGTGTGTACTGAAGGGACTCCAAATGCACACTGGTCATAGCTCTAGATGGCATATTAGATGCAGTTTCAACTAAGAACTTTTAGTAATAACTATTGGATAAATATTATACATAGAATAATTTGTCTTAGTAAAACACAGCTGGAATGAGCAAAAAGTACAATGCCATGCAGCATATTTTATCTCTAATGTGTAAAACTCCTTCACAAGGGTTTATTTCACAATTTATTGAAGGTGACACTTTCAATATATGGCATAATTCAAATTGATTTTATTCCTCCTCTTGTCTTCCTCTCCTTCATGCTGTTAGGACATAAACTGGTGAATTAATAGTTTTATTGTGATGAAGTTATACCCGTTGCAGTTCTCTGTTTAAATCCCTTGAAACGATTATAATTATGAATGTCTTTTATCAACAAGTCAAAGCCTGTGATGGTTGGAAATCTTGACAAGGCCTTGGGCGCTTCACTACACCAGCTGGTCCTTATTTGACAGATAAAAGACCTTTCTGAAAGAAATGCCATATAACTGTTAAAAACCCAATTACGTTTTCTTAGTTTTGAAAATAATGTTATATTTTTTTCTCAGTGTTTATGCTTTAACTTTAGAGAGATTGGCTGGAAGTAATTCTGTTTTAGGTGATATAAGTGGTTGTCCTGTGTAACAGATGCATTTCTCTGAAACTAGAACTGTTTGTTCACTGTTTTGTAGTCATGCTTTCTGTCACAAAAATGGATAGGAATTTATGGAAGAGAATATGATACTTTTATGTTGCTACATTCAATACCGTAGTATCCATGATACAAGAACTTTTCTAGCTGTTCACTTGCAGTGAAATGATTGTTTGCTGGGATTTCATTAGGCTTATGATGATTTTAAAATTGGACTGGGGAAAAAGCAGAGTTTGTGTTTTGCAGGTTTTCCCCCACCCAAATGTGGACTGATTCTACTGTGTGGTTGTGTTTTCAAGCAGAACCAGACCTGAATCAGTCAGCAGCTCTTTTTTGTAGTTCAGGTAGATCTCTAGTTCATGTAGTGAAGTTGGCTTTTTTCAATCAAAGAGTTTTTGTAAACCAAGCCAAATGTCTGAAACTACAAGGCATTCCCCTTACTATAGCTTCTTCAAGGGGTTACAAGCCGAGACTTAGTTGGTGACTCTTTTCTTTTATTTCTGCTTCATCCTGGCAGTATGACATTTTAGTTGAGGCATTTCTTAGGGATTATTTTACTTTTTGTGTGTTTGAACCAGTTCGAGGACCTGGAGCGCTCAAGAAATCTCCAGAAGTGTACTTTCTCTTCTGTTTTACTGCTTATGAACATTTGTGTTAAGAGAGTGGTGCTCAGGCTCTGACCCACGCCTGTGGGTTTCCCCATGGATCTAGAAATTTGATGGTGGGGGAGCAGTGGCTTTAATTGCTGCTCCCCTAGTACCAAATAATGTGGTCCTGCCTGCTAGATTGGGCTGGTATGTAGAGTTGCTCTGTACCTGCATCCAGTGTGTGGGATCAGGATACATGTGGGTGCTCAGACTGGTATGTGGAGCCAGGCTGGTGCATGCGGTCACACCTTCGGACTGACCCTACATGGGATCTGGCCCATGGACCAATGCTGTACCACTCATCCAGCTCATGGTGCCGAAAGGCTCAGCACCGTTGTGTTAGAAAGATGGTGATTATTTTATCTGATAACAAGAAGATAGATCCAAAGCCCTCCATCATCAGTGTGAATATGTACTTCAGCTGGCTTTGGACCAAGACTATGATCAATGAACCTGTGCTCATACAACAAAGTGCACACTTTTGTGTGAGATTAACTGGAATTTACAGACCAAAGACAGAAAGCTCTGTGCTGTTCTGGGCTGAGCCAAAATTATTGTTCTTTCTCCATTACTCCCTTTGGTTTGTTTCCCTTCCTTGCTTTGTTTTTGCTTTCTCTGTTTGCCACTTTTCTTCCCATTTGTCTTCGCTTTCCTCCCTGTTGCTCTGATTATTTATTGAAACCTGGTAAAAATATGAAGTAAATGGCTGCGTAGTGATGTTAAGCAACATTATATATAATGTGAAAAATTGAATCTGTTTAAAAATAAACAGAGAAAACTGCCTAAACTAAAAAAATAACCCAAGCAAAGTAGGAAGAGCGTTTTATTTCCCATGACTTCTGTACATCCTAAGGATATATGCAATCTCCAAGTAGCATTCTGGTAACTATGGCATGTAAATGCTCAAAATGTTTCCGTGATTATGGGACAGATCTTCTGCCAGCCTTTGAGTTATTAATACTGGGAAGCTTGTTGTAGATGTGTCCAGGAATCTGATGTGTTATATATAGGATTGTATTCACTTAAATGTCTGTTTTAGAAACAGTCCAATATTTTCTTCTTTCAGTTTTCTTCAGAGATGTCCCCTTTTCTCTTTCTTCTGAGTTCATCCTCATTCCAAAAGACATTTTTTCCTCTTTATTGAAGTCCTACTATTCCTGAGATAGATTAGGCCTTCAGAATCATTATGCCTACCAGGTTTGGAGAGGTTAGGGTAACTGTGCCAGCACAAATCTCATTAAAACTAAGGGCTCCTTTACACTAACTAGAAGGTTGTAGAAATATCTTTTATTATGCCTGATATTTGCCTGCATTCTTTCTAATGCAGCTCTTTATAGGAAAATCCTTTAGAAATTAAGTCATTATGTCTCTACAAAAATTAATTAAAATGCGTACTAATGAGTTACATCCCTGCTGTGGAATTCTATAGATTAATTAACTTTTTGACAAAAGGACAATCATTCTGTAGAACTTTATGATAAGCAATTATAATGGTCAACTTTCCTGTGTTATGCAAGGCCTCAGCATCCTGCCCTTCAGTGGGGCTGCCTAGTGGAATCTCTGCTGCTGAATTTTGGAGAAAGAGGGCTCATAGTGGTCAAAGTATGGAGGACTGAGTTGTTGAGATGACAGTGCCATCTCCTTGCCCATCCCATCACCTTTCTTCCTTCTGAAATTTCCAGCAAAGCTGCCATTTGTAGTAGTGTATGCAGTTTGAACATCTGTGCAGTTTTCAACTCCGCATTTTAGAAAGGACATGGAGAAGTTAGAGAAGGTCCAGAGGTAGGCAACAAAGATGAAGGGTTTAGAAGGAAAGTCATATGAGGAGAGGCTGAAGGAGCTAGGCATGTTCAGCTTGTGGAAAAGATGCTTTGGAGGGGACATGCTAGCAGTCGTCAAATACTTGAAGGGCTGCCTTAAAGAAAAGGGAAAGCACCTTTCCCTGCAGAGAATCCCTGTAGGATCCCTGTAGGATGTGGACCAATGGCTTGAAGTTGCAGCAAAGTCATTTTAGTTTGGGTATCAGCAGAAACTTCTTTCCTGTTAAAACAGTGAAGCAGTGGAATAGACTGCCTAGGGAAGTTGTGGACTTTCCATCCCTGGCATGGTTCAAGAGGAGGCTGGACAGCCACTCATCAGGGATTATCTAGGCATAGCTATGCCCAGGTTCTGCTATGGGTATTTCCCATGTTTCTGGGCTTTGTTGGTTGTTGCATGGGGCTGAGGGGGAATTCACTCCACCACTATCCCACCCTTCTCTCTTGCTGCTACTGGTGTCAGGGTTTTTTAAGGCCTGCCTCAGACATTGGGTGTTAGCTGCAGCTAAGGCTGGGGATTTTTGACTGAGTTGTGCCAGTTCTTCTGTTGGGATGTAAACCTGGAGGTTCCTGGCTACAGGGTCTTGCCCCTCCACTCATGCAGACCAGTTGCCATATTTGGGGTCAGGAAAGAATCTTACCCCATGGTCAGATTGGTACGGACTGTGCGGTGTTTGGCCTTCCCCTGGAATCTCTTGAGCATATATTAAAAACCTTTGCAGAAGTGGGACATTGGCCGCCGTGTTCCCCCTGCTTTACTTGTGGTAGGTTAGGGTGATACGTCTTGTGTTGTGTCGGGGTCAGCTGTGTAGTTTTGCTAAGAGGTTAGATAATGCATATGTATAGGATGGTTTGGATAGGGATGATCCTGCATCGGCGGGGGGTTAGACTCTGGAGGTCCTTTCCAGCTCTATTTATCTATGATTTGCCCATAACTTCTTTTTTAAATAAACAATGTTTATAAAATACAGGCCATTCTTCTTTTAATGTAAAATGTAATTCTTTTTTATATACAGATAGCTGTAAGAGTTCCTCCTTTTAGAATAGATCAGGGGTTTTCAACCTTTTTTAAGGAGTGTATCCCTTCTTGGTACACTTCTAGCAGAGCGGGAGGGGGTGTGCGGCAGTGGCCAGATGCGAGGCGTGGGGGGGGTCTTGCATGCGGCGGCAGCGCAGGGTGGTGGATGGTGGTGGCTGACACCGTGTGTGGGTTCTAACTCCCTTGCGTCCAGGTGGCTGGGTGGCACCTGTGGGAGCTGCTGTCCTTGCCACCCTCCCCCGGCTCCTGGGAGGCAGTGGTGCGGGGTGGTGGGTGGCAGTGCTCCATCCCTGCCTGCCCACTTGTACCCCCTAACCCCTTTTCAAGTACAACTCCTGGAATAGATCACGGCCTTTTTACTTTCCTTCCTTTTAGAACTTCCTGCTTTGCGTTCATGCTTCTCACTGTAGTGTCATTATCACAAGATAACACTCTTACCAGATAATAGGCCTCCCTTTATTGTATGCAGTTACTCTGAAGATATGAAATTGGAGTAGGACTATGTAATTTCCTTGATGTCACATTAAGACATGACTGAACAATAAACTAGGTGTAGAGTCATTGCTATTATTTTGCTGGACTAGTTAAGCCTCCAGTAAAATCTTTTGAGAGGTTAAATTATTAAACATAAGCCTCATTAGTAATATATTTCAGTTGGGGAACTGATAATACAATCTTATTGTAAAACTGTTGGTTTGGAAACAGGTAAGTTGTTTGCAAACAGTTTTAGGATGCATTAACCAAATTCGATGAATGACTTGTTTCATTTTGTAGTCTAGACATTACCATTACTAGGAATAACAGTTATACATGACATCTTTGCACCTTACTGTGATGAGAGAGAAGATTAATGCTTCATGTTTCCTGTGTTAATTGGCATGAAAAACAATTTTTTATTGTACTGCTTAGATAAGGCAATAAACTGTGAAGTGCAAAACCATGTATAAATGATTTGCATAGAGTGTCTATATCCCAAGTATGTTCTGTGCTTCCCTGTCATACTTTTTATTTCATTTTATTTATTTTCTTTTCATTTGATGCATGGCCTGAGATTGCCGAGCTAATCATCACACAGGCTAGATTGTAAGACTGTTGCAAGCCTCTCCTGCAGAGTGATTGAGGCGATGTACTTTGCTGCTGTTCTCATGCTTTTTCTTTATCATGTTTCAGCTCATCCACCATATACCATGTGCTTTAGAGTGAAATTCTACCCACATGAACCCTTGAAGATCAAAGAAGAGCTCACCAGGTATTTTTTCTGTCTGTGCATTTAATATGCATCCTTAACAAATCAAGAAATCACATATTAGTTGCAGGATAGGTCTCCTTCTGTTCATGGCTAAATTGAATATCACCTATGCTACCCTAAGCATTTGCACTGTGACTAGTGTTAACATGTTGTTACCAATGGGATTTTAAAGCACTTTAAGGCATTTAAGTAATGCACATGAATGAGCAGTGATAGAATAGGGGCACTCCCAGAAAGTGAGGTAGCGATTAGAATAATAGGCTAGGATTTATTCATGGCTCTACTGCTGACTAGCACTGGCCTCTGCGTAAGTTCAGTGTGTGTTACAGAGCTCATCCCTAAAATAAGGAAGATAATGCCTGCAGTTCTTAAATGCAGTTCACTGCAGTTATTAAATGTAATTGAGTTGTAGTTTTGATACTGCATATATGAACATGAGTAGTCTCATTGAATTTACTTATATGCGTACGTGTTTGCAGAGCATTTGCAAAGTACTTTCTGGTCTTCTCATAAGGTGCTATAGTGATAGCACACTTCTGTTTATTAGGGCATGGCTGGTGCAGAGTCAAGAAGTCTATTGCTGTCTATTGCTTGTTTTTTTTCTAATAAATTCTTTGAAAATGCCCCGGGTAGCAGGACAGTCATGTCCAGGGGCTGGGGGTTCTATATCTTTTGGTATTCCTTTTTCTCTGAATGGGTATATTCTGTTGCTCTGGTCATTTTCAAAGAATTTAATGGGAAAAAATCAGAATAATTATTTGGCTCTTGACATCTCCAGCTGGGAGCTGCAGGAGTGCCTGTATAACTCATAACTGGAAGCACAGTCAGCAAAGAAATAATAAGGAACTGGTGCAGAAGGGCACAGATCACTTTACTGACTTTGTCTGCAGTGCTATAAACTCTTAAATCCATAAGCAACTTGATGAGTAGGAGAAGACTCATTACTACTGCATTTTATACTGAACGATGTAACACATTGCACACTACTAAATGCTAAATTTATCCACATATGTATCTGTTTATACAGCAAATCAAGAATGGTGTTCTTACCATAGTTGTTTGTTTGAGAATGGTTTGGCTCACTGAATAAGGCACAAGCCTGGGAGACGAAGAATCTGGTATAATTATTAGTATCTGTCCTAGGATGAACCTTCTACTGTGAGCCTTTTTATAAACTATATATAACTTTTGCCTGCCCAATAAATAATCTTTTTTCAAAGCACTTTGTTTCCCAAGTGTGGAAGGTTTTATACAAAGCACTGTATTGAATGTTATCTGGGATTAATTTTAATTGAATAGTTATTCATTTTCAGATACATTTATTGTGTTGAAAGTATGAAGTAGTTAGTGTATGTAGAATTTGAAAACCTTGCAGAGATTTTGAGTAACTTAAATCCACTTGTTTGAATCTTTAGGTTTCACTGTTAGAAGTGACACCATTATTATAAACTGGAAGACACTAAATGGAAAAACAAGAATTTTGGTTACCTTGGGCTTTGACAGAATATTGTAGTAATAATCATTTTCTGTTTCCCTGTTATAGTCATGTATAGGCAGTTATGTCTGTTCTTTATGTAGGTCTGTTACACAAAAACAGGGATCAGAATATTTCAGGAACAGGAAGATATTATTGTAAAACCACAGAAATGGTCCCAGAGAGTTTGCTTCAGTGCCAAAAATGGTTTATGGGAGTACATATTGTAGCTAAATAACCTTTATATCTGAAATAAATAAAGTGAACTTATTTTCTTGAATCAAATTAGCCATCAATTAAAAACCAAAGGTCTTAGTATTTAGCAGTGTGCAAGCACTTGTTACACCTTGACACCTGATTGCAGTGTTTATTGGGTTTGTCTAACTTGCTTCATTAGACCGTTATATGTGTTATGATGGGTGCTTTACAATTTTATTGGAGTATATGTGTCCTTTTGGAAACTAGTGCAGCCAGCTGAGTAATAATAATAGTACTCTGAATATGTTATGAACCCCTCTCTGCAAATGTCATAGCACTTCATCACCATTGTTCTCTCAAATATCCAAAGAGGTAGATATACAATAGACATTTTTAACCTCAGCTTTTAGATAAGGAAACTGTGATACAGTGAGGTGAACTGGTTACCAAAAGTCACACATCACCTTAATGCAAGAATCAAGGAAAAAGGTCATATCATCTCTGTCTCCTGTTCTAATTGTTGGGCCCCAACATAAATTTGCTCACATACAGAGATTATGGGTGTATGAGAGAGACAAAATAGGAAAAGCCATGTAGCAACGGTTGTAGTTCTCTCTTGAGTTTTGATCTTTGACGGGTACCTGGCTATGTACTCCCTATACTGATTACAGTGGCATGCAATGTATCATGCCATCTCTAGTGTAGTCTGGTATACAGAGCTAATGTGATGAACACTGAGGTAAAATAATACTTAATGAAATACCCCATGACTATCTGAGAGATGGATCAATAAGAGGAGCAGAGAAAATTTTCATAGTTTCTAGGGTCAGAAGGGACCTGAACAGATCATCAAGTCTGACCCCCTGCCCTGGGCAGGAATAAGTGCTGGGATCATAATACCCCAGCTAGATATCTATCCAACCTCTTCTTGAAGACCTGTAAGGTAGGGGAGAGCACCACCTCCCTTGGGAGCCCGTTCCAGAGCCTGGCAGCCCTAACCATAAAGTAATGCCTCCTGATATCAAGCCTGAACCTGCTCTTGATCAATTTGTGGCCATTATAACTTGTTATCCCAGGTGGTGCCTGGGGGAACAGAGCCTCACCTATTTTCTGCTGGTCCCACCTGGTGAGTTTATAGATGGCCACCAGATCCCCGCTGTCTTCTCTTGTGGAGGCTGAATAGATTCAGGCCCTTTAGTCTATCTTTGTAGGGCCTGGCCTGCTGCCCCCTGACTATGTGAGTGGCCCTCCTCTGGACCCTCTTGAAGTGTGGGGCCCAGAACTGGATGCAGTACTCCAACTGCGGCCTGACCAGCGCCACATAGAGGGGAAGGATCACCACCCTGGATCTGCTTGTGATGTGTCTGTAGATGCATGACAAGGTGCGGTTAGCCTTACTGATCACTTCCTCGCATTGGCGGCTTATGTCCATCGTGGAGTCAGCAATGACTCCAAGATCCCTTTCAGCCACTGTGTTGTTGAGAAGGGTGTTCCCCAGCTTATAGGTATGTTGCAGGTTCCTTCTCCCTAGATGCAGCACCTTGCACTTGTCTGCGTTGAATTCCATCCTATTCTCATCTGCCCATCTCTGTAACCTGTCTAGATCTAGCTGGATTCTGTCCCTCCCCTCTAGTGTACCCACTTCTCCCCACATCTTTGTGTCATCAGCGAATTTGGACAGCATGCTTTCCGTGCCCACCTCCAAGTTTCTGATAAAGATGTTGAATAGCACAGTCCCAAGGACCGAGCCCTGGGGAAGTCCACTGCCCACATCCCTTCAGGTCGAAAACAACCCGTCCATCACCACTCTCTGGGTATGACCACCGAGCCAGTTTGCTACCCATCTGACTGTGTAGGCATGAATTCTGCAGTCGCATTTTCAGTAGGAGGAGGTCTTACATTCCTTTCTTTTAAATGGTGATATCTTAAAGTTATCAGATTGCTGTGACTTTTTGCTTATTAAAATGAACAGGAGAAATGAGAACAGGGTTGCAGAATGTAAGTAGAAGTTAAAAGGCATGATGGGTGCTAGTAACAGTGAACATAATGGGTCACTTGGGTGCATAAGTGGTGGCAGTGCATTTTTTAAATAAAAAAAAAAATCTCTCTGAGTTCAACTTGTGAAATTATAGGGCATCTTTAGACATGCTTCAGGGAGAAGGGCACTTTAAGTAGAGCAGCTCTTGGGAGTGTTTCATGTATTCACCATCCTGTGCTTCAAAATGATGGTGGGGGTGCTTTAAATAAGCTCATTTGATAAGCTTTAGTTGTAGTGTCCCCACTGCCATTTTGAAGTATGGAGCCACTGAATACATGAGACACTGAGGCTGCTGGAGCTTTGATTAACGAGTCTGCTCCAATGTGCTGTAATTACAGTGCATCAGAGCAGGCATCCTGAATATCTACAGACACCCAAAATGGTAATTGTATAGATCAACTGTGCTATGTACTGTAACCCAACATGGTAGGAAGAAGTATCTCTCTGATTAATTAAAAAATTAAAAAAAATATCCCTATTAGGTGTTGAGTGATATTTTTGAAAAAACAATGGAGGAATGTAAGGAGGGCCCCTCCTGGCTTTTGCTGTTAGTCTATTTTGCATTAAATAGTTATTGGATAAACATTGGGAATGAAGCCCAGAACAACAGGACTGCCTTCTACCCAGGTCAGTGCTTTTCTCACTGGGGTCCAGAGTCAGGTTGTCTCTGGTTTGCTGTCCTTCTGGTTCCATAAATCTTACCCTCTTAGCTGCTTAATGGCCCAGTTTCAAGAGGAGGTGGACAAACCTGGTGGTTAGGGCACTTACCCAGGAAATGGGAGACCTAGGTTGCAAGCCTGTCCCTTCCTGAAGGGGTTTGAATCCACAATTTCCAGTTCCCATAAACTGTTTTGGGACCCCAAGCTATTGGGCAAAAAATGGGTGGGCCCCCTGCCTTCCTTCTTGCCACCATTGCATATGTCTTCCCTGTGGGAAAGCTGGATCCTGAGTCCAGGTCTTCCCTCACTTCCCCTCTGGGCAAGCTGGATCAAAGATAATGGCAGCACTTAAGGGGCAGCCTGAGTTAGGCAGACTCAGCTATACCTAGTGTTTCTTATTGACTACAAGAAGATGCATAACATGTTCATGGACAGAGGGTTGCCCAGTGAGAAAGCTGGAGACTTGGATATCTTAGGGCAGTGGTCATCAACCAGTCAATCAGGATTGACCAGTTGCTCCTGGGTTGGGGGGGCTGATGTGCATCTGGCCGCTCCCAGGCCAGTTGCGACGGGGCTTGGTGTGTAAAGCCCAGCCCACAGATGGAGCCACCTCCACCACAGATTGGAGGGGCATGTGCCCCCCCAAAATGCGGGGCAGTGTGGGCGGCTGTAGCAGTGGTGAGAGGGAGTGGAGCTAGAGCAGGGGCAGGCCCTGCACAGCTGGGGCAGGGCAGGGTGGAGAAATGAGTGGCTCATCTGAGGGGCACGGGGAGGCGGGGCACACTTCCTGGGAGGGCACAGGAGGGCTCATGCCCCCGAAATTGCACAGGGCGGGGCAGGGAGGGCTGCAGCTGGGGCCGGGCTGTTCCCAGTGGAGGCTGGGGCCATGCTGTGATCGGGCTAAGCGGTGGCACTGGGAACAGAGCTATGGGGGTCTGCAACCACCCAAAAATTCACTGTAGCCCCCCCCAACCCTCCTTCCATTGCCGCCGTTGCGTGGCCCAACCACAGCATGGCCCCAGCCTCTGCTGGGAACACCCCAGCACCACCTTCCAGCCCACAGTGGCAGCCAGCCCTCCCCTACACAGATCTGGGGCACATGCCCCCATGCCCTTGGGGGAGAAAGGGACTGGGAGGTGGTGCTGGGCTGTTCCTGCTGGAGGCTAGGCTGCGCTGCAGTAAGGCCGGGTGGCAGCAGTGCTGAGAGGGGTTCGGGGGGCTAGAGCAAAGGGGGGGGTGGGGAGCCCACCCCACCCTGCCCCACACAATTCTGGGGGCACGTGTCACCCCCATGCCATTTTGGGGTGCGTGCCCCTGCACCCTGCAGATCAACTGCTTGTGGCTCTGTCCCACCCCGCCTTGGCTGTGCACTCCTTCCCCTGCTCCATCCCCACTCCCTCCCTCACTGCCATGGGGCAGGGGGGAGCAGATCAAGGAAGGCCCCATTGGTGAAAGAGGGAGTGAGGTTAGGGCTGGGGCCTCGGTCTGCCCCGTCCCCCCACCACGACCATTTCCCCTCCCCCCTCCGCTTTCCCCACAGACTTACCTGCTGAGTAAGCTTGCCCTCAAATAATTTTTTCTTCCTCTGCCTTGATCTGTCCCAACTTCCCTTCCCTTCCCACAGACTTACTTGCGGGGGGCTGTGGAGGGGGGTGACATAGGGTAGATCTTAGGTTGCTGTTAAATTACAAAAGTGATCTCTGACTTTAAAAAGTTGGAGATCACTGTCTTATGGGTTGGAATAGGATCCCTCTCTTAAACCTTAATGGATATGTTTGATGTGAATGGCAGCTAAGGCTTAGTTAGCCTTAGTAGTGGACTAGGATCTGGGCCTAGGCTTCTAGTTAAGTTCAGTCCTAGACCTCATGAGAATCCTGCAGATTACTTGTTTTTTTTCCTACTGGGACTTAAAGTAGCTTCAGGATCCAGCAGCCCAAATAAAGATGCAGTGCTCTAAAATCTAGTTGCCAACTCGAAGCAAAAGGGGTCAGATGAAAAATGTCCTATGGAAATTCTGTAGTTGTGCAAACTGTTGATTGGTAAAAGATATTTTGTGTTGGTTTTTTTGGTCTTGGCCAAATAATACCAGTATTAAAATAAATCAATGCAAAAGATGACCCCAGTACAAATAATTTCACTCAATCTTATCCCACTTTGGGGAAAATTTGGGGATTTTCCAGTTGTATTGTCTGAAGGAAAGGATTGGCGGGGAGAAAATAAGGCAGAATATAAGAGAGTATCAAATAGTCCTAGCGAGGCCTCCCAAGCAAACCCTCACCATGTTAAGTCTAACTACCCTTGTCCCAAGTGCTCTTAAAAGCAGACATTAGTAATGGCATCTTTGGTACAGCTTCTAGGAGCATGTTCTTTGTCTGTTATCTCTTCAAGGTTATGGGAACTCGTGATCCACCTGTTATAGGCCTCCAGGAAAAGTGCTGACATTCCAGTAGCTTGAGGTGACCTTTCCCAGAACTCAAACCTTGGGTTTACAGTTCAGCTCTTTAAAGATGCGTTATAGAGGAAGCAAGCAGAAACACGGGGTTTTGTAAAAGTTTCAAAAAACATTTTCTCTTTACGTTAGCTAACGCAAAAATACATCGATCTCCATAAAATAACAGCCGCACTACTTCCCTGCTCCAGTTTCCTCACCACTCTTGAGCATTCCTTGAGCTTGTCTGAGTCCTCTAAGGAATCCACAATCCTTCCTCTCCTTTCTCATTCCCTATTTCCCTTCCCACCTCACAACACACACCCACTCAGACTTTTCTATCAAATCTCTCTGTCTCCTTTTTTATCATGTATAGCCAGTTTCATTCTTCTTTGGTTAGTCCCAACCAAACAATACTCCTTTTCTTAAAAAGTATTGTCCCTCTGTTGCTTGGTTACCATCTCCCAGAAGCTCAGACTTGAAAGAATATTTGTTTGTGCTGGGCAGTAACTAACTTGTCCATTGGTGCTCCTTCAGAGTTAAATGACTCATTACTGTCTCTGGTCTGGAGTGCCTTGGGTCTAATTTGGCAGGCTCCATATATACTGAGGCATTCAGTGATGCAACCAGTTTGTGACCTTGACCAAAATTCATAATATAGAATTCGTAATAACATAGTCAAGTTTCCCAGTCATCGCTATAAGCTGTGTGTTCTGGACTGGAGATAGACTTTGCCACAGCTTCCTTGGTGGAAATATGTAGGCATGTGTGTGATCAGGAAGACAGTCATGGGAGTGAAACAGATGGGAATGAGCCACTTGGCTCTAGGTTGTAGTCCCTCATACAAATACCTGATTTAGCTCTAACCAAGCCAGCTCAAGTACCAGAAGCAGTGTAACTGCATAAATGTGCCACTTTAAGTGGGCTAATTAGCCTCGCTGAAAAGCTTGTAAGAAGCTATCTCAAGTATCTCTACAGAGCACTATGTTATACAGTATATACACACCCTCTGTCTAAGTTTTCTGGGGCCTAATTCAAAATCCAGTTAAGTCAGTGAATTTGTCATTTGTGAATTCATATTGAATGTATAAAAAAGATTGGATCCTTTGCTAGTAAATTTTTCCACAGGCCAGATTGACTCGGATGGAGCGCTGCACTCATGTGGTTATACTGTTTCTGGTCCCAGGCTAGGTAGGGTATTCCATGCTGTATAGCACTATGCCATACTGTGAAAATGCATGCAAAATATTGGTCTGATTTTCAAGAGAATTACTATAGTGCAGTTCTGCTGAAGTCAGGAATACTTAAGATTTCACTGCTGGGCTACCTAGTATCTGGCAGAGAAGGAGAAGCCCAAAGTCCTTCCAGACTGTGAAACTCTCTCTTGAAGTATGGAGTGTGGATTAAGAAGACTGAGATGAATACTGTGGATAGGCTGAGGAGAGTCTGCCCAAGTTGTGCCTTAGGTTGTGTGTGTCTTATATCTAGGGACCTTGTTATACGACACAAACGAAACACAATTTTGTATTTTTTGTGGAAACCGCGATTTCCTTGCAATTTGTGGTAGAATCACTGGGAGAAAAAAAATACTGAAAATAAAATGCTGGCTCCTCAGTGGATCCCAGTGGGGAGCCAGCATTTTATTTTCAGTACTTGTTTTTTCCCCCAGTGATTCCACCTCAAATTGCAGGGAATGCCGCTATTTGCAGAAACCGCCTCAAATAGCAGTTTCCACAAAAAACACGAAATCATGTTTCATGTGCATTTTATAACTAGGTCCCTAGATATAAGACACACACAACGTAATCCACAATTTGAGCAGACTTTCCTCAGCTTATCCACAGGTGTAGCACTCTCACTCATCCGATACTTGGTTTGTTATGGGTCCCCGCCAAGTTAGGCCTCCTCTCAACTTGCCTGCCATGATTTTGATGGTAATAAATTAGATAGGAGGGGTTCAGTGGGTGTTAATACAGAGGTCCCACTTGGGATTACTCATGGATCCGCAAGCAGTTGACAAAGGAGGCTCCACCTCCCCTACATCCCCAGTCACAAGCCACCCGTCAGTGTTGAGACGATGAATTATGTTGCGGAAGTCCAGTCTGATCCGGGTTCTATCAGAGGCAATCTGGACAGCACTGCTTGGACTTATCAGCTTCGCTAAAAAGCCTCTGATTATATTAGGGTTTAACCTTTGAGTTAAGCCCCGATGGTGGGACTCTGGGTGTCTGGATCCCAATCTTCCTCCCACAAATGAAGAAAAAAAGAAAAAAAAAAGAAAGGAATGAAGAGGAGACTATTCCCACTAGGTTTGCTCCTATCCTACCTAATGCCCTTGTTAGCCAGGATGCCACTCTCAGCTCCTTAGGAATGCTGGGTCAGTAGCTGTGTTGAGGCTTGGTTTTCTTGCCTCAGATCCTCTGAGCCTATGCAGTTCCCTAGGGCTTGAGCCCCCGTGGCTCTGACCCTCCTCTACCAGGGTCTCTCAAGTATGCCTCTGCCTCGGGCGCAACCCAGAAGCAGGCCCTCTTCTTCTCCTCTCAGCGCCCTGAGTGCCTTTTGAATTCCTCATGGCGGTGTCAGTGGCTGACGTCATCAGCCTGGCACCGCCTAACTTGATTGATATGTAGCTTTTAAATCGTGGCTGCGGTGCTGTGTGTTGTCACAGCTCTGCCGCTTCTGATTTCGGAGGTAAGTCTTTGTTATCCTTGGGGCTTGCTCAGCCTGTCCAGAGTTCCTGGGGTTGCTCCTGGGGTCTCTCGGGCTCGTTTCGTTACAACAGGATTCAGCTGAGTCTTCTTAATCCACACTCCACACCTCAAAAGAGGGTTTCACAGTCTGGAAAGATTTTGGGCTTCTTCTCTGAGAGATACAAGGTGGTTCAGCACTGAAATCTTAAGTACTCCTGACTTCAGTAGAACTGCACTAAAGTAATAGTCAGGGAGCCAGCAGTTCTCATGGCCTCCAGCCCACAGAAAGGAAGGCAAGGTGGTGGCTGCCCTTTCCTTCCTCCATCTCTGATTGGCTGAGGGGGCTGCCTGTTGTGTGGCCTCATCCCTTTCTGCCAATCAGCAGAGAGGGGTGGTGGGCACCACAACTGGCCTGCAAAATTACCATCCTGCCTCCTTGATTTCAGTAGGTCCCTACTTATAACTTTCAGGCACTGAATGCTCTTAATGCCTGGTAAAGTTAGTAAGGTTGTCACCTGCCACTTAAATCCACTCCTTATCAATCAGTCACTGTTCTTCTGTCTACAAATGAGAAATTGTAATATAATGATACAATGTGCTGCTTGTAATCATGAGTGTCAAACTACTGATAGACTCAGTAGTATTTACATCATAGTTTATCTCTGCTTAGTGCCAAAAGAAGGCTGTTAATCTTGCTTTCTTTGCTATTTTTATGCCATGACCTGGCCAGGGACCAAACAAGGCAGGTTGTAAGATATGATAGATCAGGTGTTGATGGATCTTATTTGCTACCATCTGTTTGATAATCTTGCCTGAAGATAAAAAGTTGAGACTGTTTAGAAATGATTGAGGTAACTAGAATTGAGCTGGTGTATTCAGGGCATTGGTAGAGTATTTGCTTTTCAGGGAAGCATTGGCTAGTTCTGCCAGCAGTGGTCTAAGGCCTGTTCTCTGTAGAGGTGTGTAGCATTTGAAATCTTTGGGTTTATCTTGTGATTCATGCGTAGGTGTGTGAACACCTAACAACACTAACATATTGAACAGCACTCTTAAAGGGTCTCACAGCACCATGGTCTGCTTCAGTGCTGAAAATCACATTGCTGACAGCTGAGTGGAAGGGAGTGGTAGGTGCACAAGCAAGTGTTGATATCATGATGGTATTCTTTTTTATATGCTTTTTTTTTTTTTTTTTACAAATTATAGGTAACTGAACTGGAAGTCTTTCATATCTCTTTGAGGGGGGACCCATCAGTCTTCCACAATTGACTGAAACTCAAGTTTCCTGCTTATCTGTCAACTCACCCAAATAGACTTGAGCTTCAAAACTGATGTTAAGGTTATTTTCTAGTTTATACTTTTTTACTTTCCTTCCTTTGGCTTCTTTTATCATGATGAGAACAAAACTACAATCTGATGTCTTTTCCATAAAACTCCTAAAGCTTCCAGATTATTCATGACTGTTTTGCCAGTTTCACTTACCTGTTTGTCACAAGAAGAACCTGTTAGATAGATGTGCAGCGTGACACATGAGGACTGCTTTCATCAATAGTGTAACTGAGAAGGGGCAACCAGTCAGCAGCCCCACATGCTGCTTCTGGGGGCACAATAATAGCTGCTGCCACAGCTGGTGACTGGCCATGCCATGACTGCCAGCAGTGCAGCAAGCATCCAGTGCTGCTCCAAGCAGAGCTTCCCTGTCCTCTGGGAGCTGCCCTGTTACACCTCTGGCTTTCAGAGCAGGTAATAATGATCTTAGGCTGCAAAAGCAAGAAGAAATGACCAGCTTTGTAGTGACCTGGTCATTTATGGTCCTTTACAGGTTATCTGCATTGTAAGACTATTAAACGGTGTTTCAGGCTTTGCATTTTCTTATAGCCAGAGGCTACTCCTCCATCTTCTATTATTGACTATTCATATTTTATTAACTGAATGAAGTGTTAGATACATTCCCTAGCAAAGCAGATGAGTTCAGTTTTGCTATTCCTCAAACTCTGAACAGCAGTCAAGTTCATAAAGTCCAGAGTGAAATGATGACATTTCTATAGTACTTTCCTAATGCAGATACCCAGGAACTCAGTCTCACAATACTTTTGTTTGTAGAGAAGTAGTAGTATTCTTATTTTATAGATAGCATTCAGAGGCACAGAAACAAATTTCCTGATTTGAGTGAAGTTACCAAAGCAGTAGATAGCTTTTAAGTACGTGTGTTCCACCACTGAAGTCAGTAGTTACTTGGGCATTGTTAGGACTTCTGCTGAAATGGGGCACTAGAAGATTAGGAGGTTAAGCTACATCTATTGCAGAGCATGTGACTTGGCTTTCAGCCCAAAGAGCATCATCCCCCTGTACAGCAGATACCTCTTCTTTTTCAAAAAATCCTTTCCCCCAACTATCTTATTTTGTTCGCAGTTGCTATTCTTTTTTTGTCTAAGGAAGGTAAGTTTCATTCCATGCAGTTTACTGTGTGGGAGATCTTTCAAACAAGACCTTTAAAACTCTGATTCTGCTTTGCACAGGCATCCCATTGCCCTTTATATATGAGCAAGGGTTTTCCTGGTGCATTGGCCATCAATTTCTTCTACCTCCACTGTGCTGTGTACTCCACGATAGTTTTCCACTTGGCTGCTGCCTTCTGTGTGAGTGATGGCTATGTTTCAGTGCTGAAATGATTGTGCATATAAAATGTGCATATAGAATTTGTATAGTATTAGTGCATATAAAATCGATGGTTTAGATCCTTAGGTATTGTCAAAGTGTAAGACATATTTGTATGACCAGGTTTTCTCTCTTGAGTTCAATAGCAAGGTCATGCATGAATGCAGCAATTTTGTGATTCATAGGGTAAGATCTCAGTGAAGAGAAAAGGTGATTATATTGAGACTAATCATTTAATTAAGGGAGTACTTGCAGTGTTGGAGAAAAATAACGAAATTCTGCTCCTTTAGTTTATGTGGGGAAAACAAGCAGAGCTTTCTGCTGAGAATATGAAATGCTGGTGACAAATATGTAAGTAAATAATTATTAAATAAATAATTTTAAAAATAGTTAAATAACTAGCCAATGTGCTGAGGTGATCTCTCGCTGTGGAAGGTGAACGCTGTGGAAGGAATTTTGCATCATCCCAGGAACAACACAGAAAAGAAATCATATATCTGGGACATATTTCTTTTCCTGTTCTTATTGCCCCTTCATCCACTGAGGCAGTAACCCCCAGTTTCCTACCAGCTCAGATGTGGGATCTCCATCTATTCCCCACTCACCTGTTTTGGGGGAGATGGCAAATACTGGTTTTATCATGCTGGGAGGCAGGAAGCATCCTACTCTTCCTTAATTTTCTGTGTGGCCTAGGTCTAGCCCCAAGTGACTGACAGATATTTTAAGGGAAAATCCTGGCATGTCTGAATACTGTGGTGACTGATGGTTTAATTGAACCTATTTGTGAATTCTGAAAGGTTAATGAGTTTGAGTACAAACTATCATTCATCTAAAAGCTGATTACATAGAATTCACTATTTGGTATAATTAAAAGTTCTTCTGTACTAGATACATTGAGATTCATTACTTTCTCTCTTTTGGTGGGGTACTTAGTCATCTGTAAAATTGTGTCATGTGTATTATGTTGGTTCTGTATACCAGTGCAGGAAAATGTGAACTAGATAAGGTTAGGAAAACAAATATAAATTTTTAATTCTTTTTCTTAAGCTTAAAAAAAAAGATAAATATGCCATTGATTTTTACTGGTGGCCTGTGTTTTCAGATAGAAAAGAAGAAAGATGATGTGTTGTGTGGTTGAAAATATTTAACATTTGGTTGGAAATTTTATGCAAATATCTTTCAATTTTTGGGGGGGAAAATGCTTTCTAAAACCTAATTACAAAGTAATTGTATTTTTTAATTGCATATTTTGGTGCTTTTTTTAAACCACCTTTGTATAAGAAGAATTAAAAATGTGCACACAGATTGACAATGAATGTGCATCGGAGCAGAGTTACAAACTAATTCTCAAGATACTTCAAATCTTCAGCTGGAATGAGAAAGGCACCTGTTCAAGGAAACTGTAGTATACTGTATTTCACATGTGTGAAGCCAGATGTTTAGATAACCACTTTTCTTCAGCTTCCATTTAGGTCAGGGGAAACAGTAAATTATAGGGTAGTAACTTTCTCCTAAATTTATATGTTGCTTCTGTTACCTCCGGATCATCAGAGAAGGTCATGTCAAGGGGTACTTGGAGATTTGGCATGTTTGATTATATTTATGTGGCTTTTGAGAAATGAATTCTAAGTGTGATTACAAGAACATATAACTATTGATATTAATTTTACATCCTGAACTCCATATACTGTACCTGTATGTTATAAAAGAATTAGGATTCAAGTATATCCTATTCTTATCAGGTAATTATTCTTGCATCAAAACACTGTACATCCCATATAACAGTTTTAGTGGCTGTAGAAAAGTTTTTATTGTTTCATATTAGGTGCTTCAGTAAGTTTTATGGTTTAAAGTAGGCCATTTAGATGCCAAAACAGTAATGACTTAAAAGGAGGGAGGAGGGGCAGGGAAAAGAGAGAAAACAGACAGAGAATAGGGCTCACACTATTTATTAAGGAAATGTATTTGTATTTAATTTTCATACATTTTTGTCCATTCGGGAACTTTTAAATTTTTGCTCCACTTTCACTCAAGATAGTTATAGAGCAACAAAAATCATATTAGTAAAAACAAAACAAAACAACCCCCTCCCCCCCGATAGATTCTCCTACTACTCTTATATTTCTATTCATATTAATCTTGGAGTGACTTAATTTGCTGCCAAAAAGTTTGTAATCAATTTCAATATTTTTATAGGACAAGTAGGCTTTTAGTAATAAAACTGTACAGTAAAATATGTTGTTAGTTTACTTTTTATCTCAGCTTCCAGAAAATCAGCATTATGCCTTATGTCAGTGACAATAAGAAGTTCTCTTCCCAGTTTTCAAAAGGAAGCAGTACATTCAGGGATATTTGGAACAATTATTTTTTAACAGAGAAATGTTGAAAACAGCGAGGGTTAGTACCAACAGTTCAATCTTGTCACTAATTGAGGACCTCAAAACTGTGTCACCTGAATTTTATTTTAGGAAAATAGAAACTGCATTTCTTGTTTGAGTTTGGTTTGTCTGAGACTTTTGGATAAACAAGTGTATTAAAGGTACTGCTGTTGACTAGGATTAGAGATCATTGGTCTATTTGCTTGGAAATACAACATACAAAATCACCACTCAGCCCTCCTTTCTTCCTCGTACATACCTCTACTGGAATGTGTAAGAAATGTGTGTTAACTTTCTTGCTGCCCCAGGAATGTTGCTGCTGATGCTATTGCTATTGACCTTAAGTGGTCTCCATGTGATATATGCTAGGATAGGTCTGAGCTAGCTGATTAATGTTGTTTGTCTAGAGTCCTGGCCACCATTTTTTGGTTCCAGAATTACCTAGATTCATAGGCTGATATGAATCTAGCTAATTGGGTAAACCTCCCACTTTACTCCACCTTTGGGCTCAGATATAATTAATTGGCTCTGTCAGAGCAGACCTCTTAGTTGGCTAGCTTTTCAGTGAGCTACCTTTAGGGTGTGTTTCAGTCCTTGCCAGAAAATAAAGTTTCTCAGATTTTCTCTCAGACTTGTTCTTGCTCCCAGACTGATTTTCACACTGGAAAGGATTATTGAAAGTTACAGGATTAGATACTGCTTGTTTGCCCCAAAGCAGTCAAGCCACAGTTTATTTTCACAGGTTGTCGTTGCAGATTAAGGATTTTTTGTATCGCTGAGCCCTTCAATTCAGTAAGAGGGAACAGATTTTCTCTTTTGGGAATCCACCTGTGCTCCAATAGTATTGAGTTTAAAAATGGATTAGTGAGCCGTGACTGGACATTGATTACATCAGTGAGATGTGGTAAAAAAAACACCAAAAAACAAACACAACCGTTGTGGCAGTACTGACTCACAAAGACAAGGGTCACACAGTAATGTCTCTCTTTATAATCACCTCTGGGACTTCTCTAAATTGAATGAAGGTCACTTTTCAGGGAAATCCACATAGTCTTCTATTGAGCTCTTATTTACTTGTGGTGTGTCTGGAGCAAGTAGGGAGGAGACATGCCCCTCCTTGTTTAGGGATTAAAACTTTGAGTTATGCTGTATGCTAGAATCCCTTATACATTTACAGGCAAGATTCTCTGGCACAGCAAGCATTCAGTATGCACAAAGCTAGATAAAACTAGATCTGCACATTGATATTTGCTGCTAGGATGTTTGCTGCTAGTGTTGCTTTTTAGGCCCTTGAGCCTCATTTTTGAGGCATACCTTTGAAACTCCAGGTGGGAATGGATGTCTCCTGGTCGATGCATATCTTAAAGATTTTGGTTGTATGTATACTTCCAGAAATCCCTTGCTGGCTGATTAGCTGCCTGCAGTTGTGCTCAAATGTCTTGTTTTCCCACAAGGCATGAGACAGCTGAATGGTAGAGCTGCAACCAGCTGGCTGCCTTACAAGAGAGCCCTGGTCCAATGATGATCTGTTTCTGATGGTAGTACTGAACTTGAGGTCTGGTAAGGCAAGTCTCCTAGGGCAAAATGGTAAAAGAGGAGGCAGAGTTCCTAAAGACGTGCCTCTCCTCTTGCTGCTGTGTGTAGTACAACCAATAGGAGGTGATTACACTGATCAGTTCTTTTACAATGTGAAAGGTTCTGAGAGCGAGGAATCATGGAAAATTAAGGTTGGAAGGGACCTCAGGAAGTCAGCTAGTCCAACCTCCTCCTCAAAGCAGGACCATCCCCAACTAGATCATCCCAGCCAAGGCTTTGTCTAGCCGGGTCTTCAAAACCTCCAAGGATGGAGATTTCACAACCTTTCTAGGTAACCTGTTCCACTGCTTTACTACCCTTCTTGTGAGAGATTTTCCTAATATCTAACCTAAACTTCCCTTGCTGCAACTTGAGACCGTTGCTGCCTGTTCTGTTATCTGCTACCACTGAGAACAGTCTAGCTCCATCCTCTTTGGAACCGCCCTTGAGTTAGCTGAAGGCTGCTATTAAATCCCCCCTCAGTCTTCTCTTCTCCTGATTAAATAAGCCCAGTTCCCTCAGCCCCTCCTCATAAGTGATGTCCCCCAGCCCTCTAAACATTTTTGTTGCCCTCCGCTGGACTCCCTCCAGTTTGTCTACATCCTATCTGTAGTGAAGACCCAAAAACTGGACACAGTACACCAGATACGGCCTCACCAGTGCTGAACAGAGAGGAAGAATAATTTCCCTCAGACTGCTGGCAATGCTCCTACTAATGCAACCCGGTGTGCTGTAGCCTTCTTGGCAACAAGGGCATATTGTTGGCTTATATTCAGCTTATTGTCCACTGTAACCCCCAGACCCTTTTCTGCAAAGCTGGTGCCCAGCCAGTCAGCCCCCAGCCTGTACTGAAGCATGGGATTATTCCATCCTAAGTGCAGGACTTTGCACTTGTCCTTATTGAATTTCTTGAGATTTCTTTTGGTCCAGTCCTCCAATTTGTCTAGGTCTCTTTGAATCCTAATCCTACCCTCCAGTGTGTTTAGTACTCCCCCAGCCTGGTGTCATCAGCAACCTTGCTAAAGGTGCACTCCATCCTATCTTCCAGGTCATTGATGAATCCCTTAGAACTCTCACAGGTGGGTGTCTTGCACTCAATCACGTAGTTCTGTCCTAGGGCATTTTAGTTTTACTTGGAAGAATAAAGAAAAGGAAGTCATAGTAGTAGCCACTGTGTTGCAAGATGTTCTTTCCATTGTCCCTGGTATTTGAGAGAGGGGGAGGATGCATAACATTGCCAATATTTAAATACTTGGGGTTGGTCTGAACAGATGATCGGCGTATGGTATTACTGTAATTAATTTTAGATAACTAGTCATTATTGTGTCCACTGTACAACTGTAATAGGATGCATCTTATATAGTGGTTTTCAACATTGCTTCAGGAAAGTCTTGTCCTTTTTTGTTTTCTACTTATATTTCCCCAGGGGAAAATCAACTCTCATACGTCAGTTATCTGGTCTTATTTCCTTAGAGTTCATACCTTCCTTTTCCTCTCACTTTGCTTCCTTTCTGGCAGCAAACGAAATGCCAAGAGTGGCTGACCATAGTGATACCACAACCTCAGTGAGAAACTAAATAAAATTTGAAACAGTGTCACAACTTACTCTAACACACTTTTAAAAATATTGCAGGTACCTTTTGTATCTTCAGCTCAAAAGGGACATTTTCCATGGCCGTTTGCTGTGTTCTTTTTCTGATGCTGCCTACCTGGGTGCCTGTATTGTCCAAGGTAAGTGCAGCCAAGAGTATGTTGGGAAGATTCTTCAGTATCTGGAGAGAGTTGTTTTTATATAAACAGCAAAAAGTTAGGAAAATATTTCAAAGCATTTCTGCATACAAGTATAACCAGTTCTATAGGAAATAAAGAACAAAGAAAATGTGTTAGACACTAGGGCTGTGTGAAGCTTTGGTCCCTGGTTTGATCTGGCAGAGATTCAGCCAGATTCAGTGGCCGAATCTCTGAATCCGAATCGAATCAGGAGACCCTTTAATCTCTCCAAATCGAATTGTAACCCTCCAAATCAATTCGATGATTCAGACACAGACACAGCTTTAAATGTTTTTTCTACATAGCTCAGGGTACCAGGGGGCTTGTGAACGGTGATATGGTGGGGCAGATGGAGTGTCCCACAGGAGCACGGGGGGCTCCCCACTTCCAGCTCCACTTCCAGGTCCACTGGGGAGCATGCCAGGGGTCCGTCCAGCCCCCTTGGATTGGCAACTGGTGCCTCCTGGGTCTGGGGGCACCCGGGGTCTGAGCCGGGGGCAGGACCCACGTGCTTAGCGGTGGACACGGAATCAGCATTGAATCAGTGCTGGCTCTCTGAATCAGCATCGAATCTTCGGATTCAGATTTGGCTGAATCAAACCGGGGGCAGTGATCCGAATCAATGAATCGAATCACTGTCCCTGATTTGGGCCAAATCCAAATTGAATATGGCCCATTTCACACACCCCTATTAGACACTAAGTTCAGATGGCATTTCTATGACACAAGAAGCCTGAGTGGTGGATCCCAAAGCAGAGGTTGAAAAATACAGTTGTGATGATGATCACCTCACTCTCCAGGAGTACTGTCTTTATTTTCCTTTTCCCTTGGCATCCAATGAAAGGTAGGCTTAGAAAAATTAGTAAAGCTAATGAGTACCACATGATATAGAAGCTTGTTTGGGATTGTTAACCCAGTGATGAGCACAAAGGAAACAGAAGGTGACAGTGGCATACCAGCAATATTGGAGGGTGATTCAGTTTACAATTACTGAAATAGGATCCCTGTGTTGACCCCCCTGGCCTGTCCTTATAGGCCAAATTTTGAGGAAAACTGGAGGTCCCTCAGTACTATATCCATTTTTGGTTGTTACATTTCAAGAAAGACATGGCAAAATTGGAAAGGCTTTGGAAAAAGCAAAAAAAAAATTATTAGAGGTCTAGAAAACATGACATTTGAAAGACAGTTGGAAGAAATGGTTTATGTAATTCAGGAAAGAGAAGACTGAAGGGTGGTTTGCTAATAGTCTTCAAATACAAAAGGGTTGTTATAAAGAAGATGGCAGTTGGTTTGTTTTCTGTATCCACTAGGAACTGGAGAAGAAATAATGAGCATAAATTGCAACAAGGAAAATAGGTTGCATATTAGGAAGAACTTTCCAAGTATAAGGCTAGTTAAACACTGCAGCAGATTGCCTAAGGAGGTAGAGAGATTTTCAAAGGAGCTGTGTGTCCAGAAGCTCCTGTGAAAGTCTGTCAGCCAAATGGTAGTGCTAATTCTGTGTTGCTGTGTTGGGTAGAATGACACTGATTATTTCAGTGCTGAAGGAAAAGAGGATCCTTCTTGAGGAAGAAGAGGTTGTTATAAACAGCGTGGTCAGTTTATTAACTGCTTATTAGCAGAATAATGAATGGTGGTAGATCTTTTTTAACCATTTTCCCTTTTTTTAGAACTTGTTACCAACCAGATAACAATTTTGAATTACTTCTGTAATGAATTCAGTGCAAATGGCACTTTGTGCCCAAAAGTTTGTCTAAATGTCTCCCAACTATGCAGTTGGTCTAAGAAAAGAGATCACCTACAAAAATCCAGACTTCACTTCAAAACTCATTTAGTGGATGGGAAGCAGTTTGCGTAGTAGTAACTTTCACTACACTAAGAGTGGAACAAACTTTCCATGTAATCTTGTAGCCTTAGTTTCATCATGAATATAACAAGCTGGCTTTTCTTTAGAAATATGGTTTTCTGAGCTCTTGCTAAATGTGGCAAATTTCTGAATGATACCTGGAAATCTCTCTCTTGGATGGAATGTATTTGCTGTCTATGTTTTACTTTATTATCTTTTTTATTTTAATTCATTCTTCTATTTTGTTTTGCATTTTTGACCTGTCTAGCTGAGCTTGGTGATTATGATCCTGATGAACACCCGGAAAATTACATCAGTGATTTTAAGATTTTCCCCAAGCAATCACAAAAGCTGGAAAGAAAAATAGCTGAAATGCATAAAAATGAATTCAGGTAATTTAGAGTGCTGCCTGTGAAAGAGGCAGCTATCAATTATTGTGTGTCTGTTTTCATATAGAATGCATAAGTTATTCTCCCCTGCACTTTTAATATGTATTTTAGATATTCTTCTTGTGCAAAGTACTGTACACTTGTCATTTTAAAGATGTTAAGAGGACTATAAAAAAACATTTTAATCATAATTAACTCCTACATGCATGCTTCAAACTGGTTCTGTGGCATGTCTGGGCATGAAATGTATGGCTATATAAGTGGGAGTGGCTTACCCTATGAGAGCTGTTGTGAGCAATGTAAGGGTGCGTCTTTCCCATGACACTGATCTTTATGTAAGCACTTGATAACCATACAGAGCTTCTTATACTGATATTTATAAACTTTGTTACTGCTATTGTAGTTTAAGTTCCACCTAATGTTGTTTTGTTGGTATCTTTAGCTGTTGATATAATTTACTATGCATAGCATATGTGGGCGAACAACGATAAGTGCTGGTAATATATATTGATACATATTCAGATAACTTTTTTAGAAGGGTGAAGGGGCTGCATTCAGGGCACTTTTGTCCCCCACAGTGTTTCTTTTTCCTGCCTTTACAGATAGCACAGAGAGGATTAGATCAAATAAAAATTGTTCTCTTGATCCCATTTAATATGCCTCAGAGGTGAAACTGCCTGTTTCTTTTGAGAAGATCTGCTTTGTGCAAGCGCACCCCCTTCAGGACTGTCTAAGAATAACACAGACAGTAGCAATCAACGTGGGCAGTAGTAGTAAAGGCAATCCTGCAGCCCGCTTAACGAAAAGATGCAGTGCACAGTTTGGTAGGCAATCACAAGAAAATGATTATTTGTATAATACGGTGTTAACATTCCTTGGGAATTGTCCTTGCTGATGGCACATCAGATTACATTATATGCGGTATATAAGTGAAATTTCACTAATTCAGAAAGCAACCCACATTTCCACAAACCAGAATGAAAAGGAATATGGTCGTTTGAACAGAACAGTGTACTCTGTGTGCCATGCTGCAGAGGAGGGAGAATGATTGTTATTTAAAGACATAAAGGAACTCAGCTCACTTTTGCTTTGTGTTTCTACAATTAAGTAATTACTATTTTTGATAGACATACAGTGTATCTTATTATGCAGAAATATTACTTCATTATTAATGGGGGGACTGAAAACGAGAATTTTTTTTCTAAATCCCTTCTCTGAAGGGTTTAAATATCGTTGCTCTGATAGACAGCTCAAGGTGTGTATCAAGAGTTTTGTTAATCCATGAACACAGCCTTAGGGACAGTATGAAAATCACAGGGATAGCTGGTATGTTCAATACTCCTAGTAAAAAAATGTTGTGCCTTAGCTCAAAGGAAGGCTGCAAGTGTTGCTGAGCCTTACTTTTTTCTGTTCTGGGAGTCTATACACTTCTTTTGTCAACACTATCCCTGAAACAACATAAAGATTTTATACAATTAATAAAACAATCTAGAGTCATGCTAACTTTCATATTAAACCAGCTAATATTCCAAAGAGAAGCTAAAATTCCTCTAGTTGTCAGCAATGCAGATGCAGTTTTGACAGTGCTCTTCCAGACACTGTCTAGTATATTCCCATAGGCAAAATCCAACCTCTAATGTGAGCAAAGGTCTTCCATTGATCTATGACCAATTATGGGCAGTAAAAGAAAGATATGAGTACTGGTAAATGCCTTAGTACAGGAACATACCCTTCCTTTAATCAGACTGCAAATGAAAAAAGGAGGAGAATTCACTAAGAAACATTAGATTTTTATTACAGCCCTGCTTTTCACTAAGGCAGTAGTGTAACTAGCTGTGGGTGAGCAGAGCACCAGCTCTGGGCGCCAATTTAGAGGGAGTGCCAGAATGACAGCCCTGGGAAGCTTGTGCAGCAGCAGTAGCCAACACTACAGTGACTTTGTGTGGCACTAGTGGTGGTGGCAGTGGCAGCAGTGACAGCAATGGTAGGAGCTCCCAGGTTGTAGGGAGACTGCTGCAGCACTGGCAGCAGCAAGGATAAGCTTCTAGTAAGATTGCTTGGCACCTCCCCTCCACCCTGCCAAAATTCCCATTTATGCCTCCTCACTGAGCTCTCAGATTGGCCTCCATGTTTGTACATATAACCTTGTTTTAACACATTTAACATATCGTTATAACACATTTTTCTAGCACTAATTCCAGCACAATAGCGATAGATTCCATTTGAGCACACAAATAGAAATTGCATTTTTGCAACACATTGGTGGCATGTCTGCCTCTTTGATTTAACTTACATCTGTTCAGGTACCCTTGTCGGGAAACCGAATACACAGGTATTTATGCTTGCTCAGCAAGTTTAGGAAAGGAAGTATTTTTTTTTAATTAAATTATTTTTTTTAATAAATCCTCAAAACTGATTGTTACTAGCTGGTCATTACCATAGTATTCAATGAACGCCAGTTCAAGTAACATAACCTTATTTCTCCTTTTAAGTTCTTCACTTCCACAGCTCTCAATACGAATAGTGTGACACATTTCTGTCATGCAGTAGTTAAACTATGTATAAGTTCCTACAGTATTTAAGATGATATTTTAATACTTATGGTAAAAAGTACATGACAAATATTGGAAAAGCCATTTAATTTATACGTTTTTTCATATTATGGATATAGTTTATTGGTATGCCTGTTTCACCTTGCTGTAGCCAGGTTTTACTGATATCTTTTATTGGACAACTTGTATAGATGAGAGAGATGTTAAACAAGCTTTTGTGCCATACGTTGAGGGGTACATTGTGCCAGAAAGCTTCTTGCATCTCCCCACAGCTCTATAGTTTGCCCAGGAAAAGATATCACCAGAAAAGCCTTGCTTCTTACATGTTTCCTGGACCATCATGGCTATAAAAATCCAATCTCACTCAAGGAAGCACATTTAAAAATTCATATTTCATAGGGGTTTTAAGAAGAATACTGACCCAATAACTGGGAATTAGTTAGTCCACCAGTACTTACAAAAACACTGCAAATGAGTTTCTGAGATTTTTGTAATAAGGCTATTTGAGTTATGGATTAATGATTGTAAATGGTAGAAAGACTTGAGATCTGATTTTTGTTTGTATCCATTTTAAACCAGTATCATTCAGCTGACTTCAAAAGAGGTAATTTTGATTAGGATCAGCCACTGTCTTTTTGTTTGGTATAGGTCTGGGTCATTAAAAACCAGGACATCTCAGTTTTGAAGCATGTTGTCTGTTTCTTTACTGAATCCCACGTCATCATTCTTAGGATCCATTACCTGAGTGCATCTAGTTTGTTCCAGAACTGTTTTTTTTCTTTTAATGAATGAATGAGAAAGTGAAAGAAATGCCTGGGAAGTAGCTGATGGAGTATAGTGACAGCTGCAAATGACTACAGTGACTCACTTTATTTCATTGAGAAACCTTGTTCCTATTAATTAGTACAGATGTATGATGTGGTGCCACTGCCTCTCACTCTCTTTATGCAACTGTGAAAACCTTGTCGGGTTTTTATCAAAATACGGCCTTTTGCATGACCTTTCTCTGAATCTGCCTGGGCAAATTGAATCTCATGCTGGGCGGAGGGGGGGGGTAAAGGCAGAGACTCATGAAAAGCTGTGATTAATTTTGTCTTGTGACATTATTAATTCCATGCACCTCAGGGAAGAAAGGGGAGGGGTATTTTAATAATTTAATCAGACTTGACCAGGGGGCTTCATGAAGGCCTGTTCTTATCTTATCCTAACAGCTATTTATCTGGGGTTTCATGTCATCACACATAAGGACACTTTTAAAACATGACACACCTGTGTGTGTGTGAAAGAGATTGATTTTATATGTGGTTGCTAGAAACAAAATCAATAGTGAAATACAGTAGATTCCTTTTATTGGAATCACTTTGGGAAACGGTGATTTGATTCTATTAACCAGCCGATTCCATTAAAAGGAGACCCGTTTTTTCTCCACGTATCTACACTGTTTCCTGCAGTGTTGGGTTGTGTCTACTGGGCTGCGGAGGCCACAGGGGAGGGCAGCATGTGGTCAGTAATTTGCAGCAGCTGTGTTTGAGCCTTTGCTTTGAGCACCTCCTAAATGTTACATAATGCTACGTACTCTGAAAAGTTAGAATCAAGTTATCTCTTACTGGGTACCCTTTATTTCCCTGTGCTACTGTTGCACAAATTGCTAGTTTCGTGCCCCTGGAGGCTTTCTCCAAATACCTCAAGGAGGGAGTCACACGCTCAGGCTGGGTCCATTTCAAATTTATTGTTTGCGCAAATAATAAAGATCGACTAGGGGGCTAGTAGCCCAAAGCAGAGTCGACCCCCGGTCTTTGTCCGAGGGTCTTTTTATAGCTTATCTAAACAAAGAACCGTAGCGTTATGCAGTTATTGGCTATCCTATAGCTTCTACAAGCTTCTACTGTTTCGTCTAAGTTTCTGCAAGACATCAAAGTTTCCACAGGATGTCTTGGGTTTTCATGCTATGCTTAACTTATTATGGGTTATGTTACAGCACCTGTGTCTTTTTAACAGGGGGGTCTTTTATCTTATGTCTTTAATCTATGTGCAGAAGCTAAGGCAGAAGGCATTTGCAAGCCATGTCGAATACAGAAGCATTTTGCAAAGAAAGCACTATGTCTAAATTCAATCATTATGTCTGACCTCTAATCGTATTTGTACCACACTACTGTTCCTCATCTGTAAAATGGGGATAAAAATACTATCCCATCTCTCGGAGGATTTGGTGAAAATAAATGACACTTTGAAAGACTTCTAACCTATGGAAATGGCCGCTTTAGAAAACCCCTTGAAGAAAACAATTTAGACTTTATATCAAAACCTGAATGGAGTACAGTAAATAAAGGGTAGGACTACTCACTGAAAAATGAGATGTAAAAAAATATTGACGTGTCTGTCTTATCCTGTGCATTGAATGAGGCGGGCTCCTGTAGAGAAAGTTAATTGTGATCAGTTAATTAAGGACAGATCAACAAATTTGCCAAACGTAGAAGGTATAGGCAATCTTAATTCTGGTATTTCTAAAACTTGTGTGCTTTTAACATAGCTTTTCATGTATTATGCATATTGATTTACATATTTTTTCAAGGATAGCTGCCCTTATTATCTTCCATTGTTTGGAAAAGTTGAAAGAAAAATTGAAAAGAAACATGGGAATTTAAGTCACAGTATCTAAGAATTATATTTATGCAGTTTAGGACTTTGAAATTAAGTATAAATTCTAAACTATTCCTCATGCCCCTTCACTTGAAACCAAAGGAATATATAGGATGCAGCTGATACAGATGTTTCAATCAATTTTATGCAATATTTTTTGTAAGTAGTGGCAGTTTTTTACAATAAACTTGTAATGATGTCCTTTACTTTCAAGTGGATTACATATATAACTGATGCACTATGTAAGCTTATTCAACCTATCACCACTCTTACCTGTGTTCATGTGTAATTAAAATAGTTTACTTCTGCATTCAAATCAAAATACTTTAAGCTGTGAAGTTGGCATTCTCTATTCTTTCTACTTGATATTTCCTTTTAATGAACTTCATCTTTCTTTTTTCCCTTTTTTTTTAACATGAGGCTTTTGCTTTTCCATGTTTGAAGCAACCAGTGAAATGTTTAAAACAATATTTTACGTTTTTCAAAAGAATTAATTGTATTTCTGTTAATCTTGATTTTTACTCTTAATCTTTTTAAATGGATAAAATTAATTGTTATATATTCCAGTCTGTTATTGGTTAATTCCTCTTGTCCTCATGGAATGTGCCATTTTCAGCTCTCTGAAATTATATAAGGAAAATTTCTTTTGAGTTTAGTCCTGCAGCGGCACGACTAGATGCGGCTCTTATTTTTTTTACTTTATTTCTTTTTACAGAAGGAAATATATGTATGCACATGTAGTTGTGTTAAATGGACTTCCTATTTCAGATACAATTGTTAGATTCACTTTACATGATGGGACATAATAATGCTAAATTTCCCCTTTTTAGAGATGTCATTCTCTCTTCCTTCACCCCACCCCCTCTGTTCCTCTTCCCCTCCCTCCTTCTGTTCCAAGACACCCATTCCCTGTAGATCATAAATCTCTTATCACAAGACTTTCTAATAGAAGATTTTCCATTTTGATAGAAGTCCAGTAGCTGCTAACAGAGATCTGACAGCCAGGATTCCATGAGAGAAGATAGATGAGAAAAACTGAGACAGCTAGAGATATGATCCTTACATCTCCCTTTCAGGATTGTAGGAGTTTGACTTTTTTTCCCCCTTGCTTGACTGGAAAGTATGCAAACCTGAGTCTCAGTGACAAAAATGAAGGCTTATTCAATGATGAATACCTCCTTTTTATATTTTAACTGGAACATAAATCTGTATAAGAAGCATTTATTTTACATATCAACCTATGTGAAAAGATATGTTGGCGCACATGATTTATTATAAGGCTTGTTTCCCCACATATTTCTCAGACTGACTGGGTTTAGATACTGCAGAATTCTTTGTGATGGTTCACAAAGGTTTTTGTGGATAATTGCTTAGTGGTTTTTATGCATTTATCATAATGAGACCACATATTTCAAGTCTTGGTCTTCTCTAATCTGCCCCAAACTCCAGCTCTGTCAACCCATGACTGTTTCTATAACCGATCCTCCATGGGTTACTATTAAAATGACATTTGATAGCCTCTTTAAGTTTTTAAGTCCAAGTGGCAACTTGATGCATTTGTCAGATACGTCCAAAATAACTCAGATTTTCTCAAAGGCTTTTGCAGAATAGTGAGGTAGATGCCATCTTCTCGAATTAAACTACCTCAAAATGAATTCAAATGCTTGAAGATAGGATAATTTTTTTCTTGATGCCCAGAACACCAAACTCAAACTTGTGGTTGATGTAAATAACATAGAATGCCTTCAACGCTTGGCCTTCAAAAAGTTTAATAAACCATGTCAGTTACTATATCATCAAAATTCAAAATAATCAGCTTTGTTGTAAGCCCTTCTACCTACAGCCCCACGGTTGCTAAAACTGTTTTACTCCCAATATGATACTGTCACCTGTCTTGGTTTCTAAGACAGTTGCCTTAGCAAGCAGAGCACAAGACTTTCCTATTCTGTACGAGCAGTGCACTGTTGGTCAGCCATGGTTCTGTTAGTTGTGGCATCAGCAAACACTGTGATGAACCTTGCTTTCTGTCTCTCTAGTTGTAAGAGACTTTGCAGTTGCCTCTAGAAAGCTCTTTCCTTTTATGTATGTTAATGTAGTTTGATCCCAGATTAAACCAATTTCTTCCCTGCAAGCTGCAGAGTACTTGAGAATCTCTGAAACTGGCATCTTAGTTAGCAGCTGTATGAATATGTAATCAAGGGAGGGATTTTTTTGGGTGATACCTTTTATTGGACCAATTATAATGAGGAGGAATATAGACAAACTTTCTGGTATGAAGTACCCTTCTTCAGGTCTCTGAGAAAAAATCAGACATTGCATGAGCTGTACAACAGATAGAACAAAGGCCTGTGCAACACTCGAATGTAAATAAAAACAAGACATAAGAGACATTATCAGATAGCTAATAGGGGAAATGCAGTAGAAAGGATAATCTGGTAAATGGAAGAGTAAGACCATTCCAGAGATTTTTTTATCATTAAGGCTAAGTATAGATAGTCAAAAAGCCCAAGACTGAATCAGTACAATCCTCTCAGGACAGACAGTCAGAAAGCCCAAGGCTGAATCGGTACAATCCTCTCAGGTTAGTCTAAGCTATGTAGATTGAACTGATAAGCAAGTGAACAGACATAAACTTTTGATTCCGGAAATGCAACCACATGGCTGCAGTGGCCCAGGCCAGAAGCTGGGGGGCTGTAGAGCATGTCTCCCTACTGGGCTGGAGCAAACCCACCCACCATTCAAGGGGTGGTTTACGGGGAGGTGTAAAGCACCCTGGGATGCTGGGAGACTGAGTTGACTTTAATCTGGAGCAGATCTGGGACAGAAATTCAGTAAACCAATTTACCCTAAATCAGTTAAGTTTGATATAGCATCCATCCAGGTTTATCTTAAACTGGTTTTGGCCATTTTGAAAGCAGGTTATGTGCACTGAACTTCTCTTGTGTGACAGATTTGAACTGGTTTCTGATCACTTATACCAGTTTATGTGTAATTTCTGTCCCTACCCTTATAGAATTCAGAGAGATTAACAGGTATCAGGTAGATTATAATGGGCCTCCTGGAGCTTTTGTATATAAAGGGACACATTTTCTGCTTCCGTGCACTTAACATTAGCAACAGAGATGCCTGTTCTTTTATATTTAGCCCCTCATATTACTTTCATCACTGTGGTATCAAAGGGCCTCATGTATATGCAGAGAATCAAATATGAGAATCTCGCGCCATGCTCCAAACTGTGATAGGTATGTTAGTGCCTTTGCTGGAGAGTTGCAATCTCTTAAATTACACATAGTCAAACAAGGAAGATGGAAACAAATAAAAGAAGTAAACTTGGAGGAAGGGAGATGAACGTCATATGAATGTGAGGTCTCTGAGTGAGGTCACGTTTGCACCTAGAAGGGCTGGCACTGGGGGGATTATTAGGGATTATTAGGGCTTTAAAAGCTCTGTAGATTTATTGCGAATTAAGCACTACAGTACTATCTTTTTTTCTCTGTCTCAGGTTGTAGAAACCTTATGTTATGGTTAAAGCTGGTTAATTCTATTACCCATAATGGATAGTGGATGGATGAGAACTGTGAGATCTATTAATATATATACCCTAGTCAATATTTATTTGTAAAAAGAAATTACTGAAATTGTATGTAGTATATTCAAGACAAAAGCAGTGGATTTTATTAGTTGGAGCAGTTATGTAGTTACATTATGTAATTTTTTGTAAGTCCCAGTCGTAATAAAATGCTCAGGAAAACCTAACTATATGGCCTGGCAGCTATTGAAATTTTGCCTTAAGTAAATTAATGTCCTTGTTCTTGATAATTTTATTAAAGGCATCATTCACCATTTACCTCAACCACAGCTGTTCTCAGAGCAACAACTGAAAAGACAGGAAATGACTATTTTTCCATTAGTGAATTGCAGTAGAAAGCCAAACCATTCTTTTCAGGAGATATTTTAGTGGAAAATGCAAAATCATTTGCTGAAATAGCTCCCTGAAAAAGTTAACTTTTGAAGGAATGTGCTTTAATTTAACCTGCTTTGCACCTTTTTATTTAACACTGCCTGACTGTTTCTAGACAATAAAACATATTAGCGTTGTGGGTTCTAGAGGAATGAGAAATTGAAGTGAGGTAGTGAGAGTGGGATTCCTTCTTCTAGTGCTACATTTATTTCTTCATGGTCTTGTGGAGACAGTTTCCTTTGGAACAGATGTTCTTTAATTTAGAAACAGTCGGAGGGCTTATCTAAAAAGGTGATTTATAGCCAATTGCATCACTGTAAACAGAGCTGCATCTTCATGATGCAACTTCTTGCACTAGAATAAATCCAGAGTAGACACAGGAATTTTGTTCTAATTCAGAACAGGACTATTTTTACATGGGAACATTGCTGTCTATTCCAAGGAATTTTGGTGGCTGGACAGCCACCTCCCAGATCTGTTTAGCACTGTGCCCTGGCCATCACCTCTATTTACCTGCATGGCCTCTAGCTGCTCTGGGTTATGACGACCAGATGTCAGATGTTACTTCAAATGCTGACTGGTAGCTAGAATCTACTTCTCTTTGTATAGACACTCTAGAGTCAGCACCTTGCCTAGTGCACCTGTGCATTTTACTTCCTATCCCTGTTCACAGGCCACCTTGTCACCCTGGCAGCTTTTCACCTTCTGGAGAACATTTAAGGTGCAGAAAGTCCTTGTGACCAGGTACAGAAACCAGGACCTTACTATCGTATGAAGCCATTGCCATGAGCATGGCTGTACAGGGCCTGCAAGTGATGGATTACAGACAAAAATCATGACCCTGTTGGCACTCCAGCCACCTGTCTCTGCTATGAAAAATTGTACAGGATTCTGGTTTGGGATCCAGCATAGAACTTCGTTTCATGCTGGATGTGTGAGGTGGCATAAAGGATGGCTGAGGACAGGGGAAGGGGAGAAAGGGATGAGAATCAAGGACTCCTTCCAGTTTCCTTCAGATACATCAGAAAAAAATCAGTTCTCAACTACTGTGCTAGCATATATGCCTTACTTTTCAGGCTCAAAGGATATAGATTGTATAGCCCAATTAACCTTATAGATAAAACAGATCATTGCTTGATCCTTTTGTTCTGGTTTTAATACTGATTATTTTCTTCAGTGCCATACTTTGGAATACATTGCAGGTCTTCTTATATCCAACATTGTGTCTGGTAAAAAAAAAAAAAAAAAAAAAAAAGACCCTTTAATTTGGTTGAAGACAAATGCAAGAAAAAAATAATGAATTTGGGATGTCTTTCTCCATTAAAAAAGATTTGTTTCAGGACTTTAGATAGAAGGACCATCTAAAACTAAAATATATTGAGGTATCTTTTGCTTGTTTTCTTAATTTATTAACTCAGAATTTAATTATCATGAAAACATGTATTCTGTGTGTCAAAATAATTTCTGCATTTTCCATTAGCTATAGTTGTAGCATTCCACTTAGTACTATAAATTTATTGTATGTATTCATCTTTATTTGGCAAAAAAAATTATTCCTTAACTGCAGTGGACTTGAACACTTCTATGTTAATGTTTTCATCTGTTTATAAAATTGCTGCTCTGATAGTGGTGTATTTTTTGGCGGGGTGATGGGCGTTATTTGTTTTTTCTTTTATTTTTTGGAGTTATGGTTTTACTTGGAAGCATATTTGGTTTGTGAAGCAAGTTTGAATCCTTTGGGTTGAGAATTGCTATAATCAGTGTAAAATATTGGTGGTGTTTACTGCTACTAAAAATGTTTTTCACTTTAATATTCAAGATTCTTTCTATTGCTGGCATTAGAGGTATCCAAGAAATAGAGTTACTGGTCAGACTGTGTTGCCATAGCAATAGCAGACCATTCTCACTGTTCTCTGGTAGATAATGAATTTACATTTCTGTAATGATTGTACTCTCTGTGTCCAGATTTACTGTGGCTGATGGACAAAGTAAGAGGAACCTCATCAACAACTCTCACGGCACTATCCAATATCAGAGACTCTTTCTTCACTGTTTTTAGCATGTGTTTAAATGCCTGCAGTAAATATATGTAATAATAATAATTGATACAACAACCACAAAACCATTTTGTGCATTCTCCATGCTAGTGTGGATGAATGGGACTCCATTTCAGTCTTAGTTGATATAAGCAGATGAGTCAATTTCAGGGGAGCTTTTTTGTGTCAAGAGGCGGTGAATGGTCCCCCACAGCAAGCAAAAATCCACTTCCACTTTTGTCGGCAGTGACTTTAGATGTGCCTTGACTTTGCTTAAGTGCTGCTTTATTTTAATCCAGAAGTCTTCCAGATCTGGCTTTTTTCCTTTGAATATGAGTTTATGTGAACATTTTTGATTGAACCTGTTTTCACTTTGAGACTTCTCAGTATCTGAAACAATTTTTTTGTTCTTTGTATTGCCAGGTTGCCATTAATGCTTGTAGACATGCTGGGAGGCTGCTGTGATGCGTTGACTAATTGAGTCTGCTAAAGCATAGCAATTACCGTGCTCCAGCAGCCTCCCATGTCTTGTGTATCGGTGTCCCTGCACTTCAAAATGGCGGTGGGGGCACTTGAACTAAAGCTCATTGAACGAGCTTTAGTTTAAGCATCCCTGCTGCCATTTTGAAGTGCAGGGACAATGATACACGAGACTCTGAGGTGCCTTAATTAGAGCTGTTCTCAGAGCCGCTGTGATTAAAGTGCCCCCCACACCTGAAGCATGTGTAAAAATGCCCCATAGTGATGCTGTGCAATTTCATCTGTTCATCCTCTTTATTTTTGTCCATTTCTGTCCTATCTTATTTTCATATTTTGTTAAATGTTGATCACAGCTGCTCCCTATCCAGATCTCCTGATGATAGTTCTCAGACACTTAGAACAATTATCTTGATTATATTAGAAAGGAGCAGTACAGCTATCTTAAACAATGGAACTAAAAAGATTTCTTGATTGTTTAGTCAATTCTGTGGTGTATAGTGCATTCCCCAGAGCTTTGTCCTGTCCAGTTGCAAAAGTTCTCTTTTGCCAGTATTGCTGCCTCTGTAGTCTGCAATTCTGAATTCCTTCTGTGCCATTTAAACACTAAAATGATTTAACATCAGAGAAACAAGGTGAGTGGGAAGAAAAACTAAGGTTGACTAAGGTCAAAATACCTGCAGGCTTGCATGCTTTGTAAGTCTTGTAATTAGAACTTGTTTGAAAAGTATTTTTCCTATACAGTGTTTTTTTTCCCCTGACAAAAATATGTCATTGAATATTTTTCTAAGGCTTTGGCTGAAAACTTGAGAACTAGAAAAAAGTATGTTTTTTAGCTGTTTTTGTCAAGAAATGTTTGGTTTTACTGAAAATGTTTTCTGGAGTTGCTGAAATGATACAAATTTTTGGATATCAAAAAGGAGGCAAATATTTTTGTTCAGGGGTTCTTGAGGAACCTCTACCCTCAAAAATGAATGGAAAACACAAATTTTCCATGGACATTTTCTTTCTATCTGTCTTGTTTTTTTTGTAAAAACAAACAAAAAACCCCTCTTTTTCTTTGAAAAGTATTTTAAAGAAAGAAAATTCTGTTAAGAGTGATTTTGCATGTAGCTTATAGAAGATGCAGAGAATGAATGAGATCAGTCTTAATGCTTATATTAGTTTTGCACTAACAGAAAAACAGAGGTTTTTCTGGAAACACTGTTAGGCAGTATACTCCATATGTAACAACCAGTCTTATTATTTTTTAAAAGGTTTAGGTAGAGCAAGAGTGAATCTTTCAAGAAAATCCTTGGTATTTGAAAAAAAAAGAGAGACTTCTGCTAGAAATGATGAAAGCATTTTGGTGGTTTGAAAAAAAAAAAAGAATCCCCCAGAGTCAGGAGCACATTCTGTCCAATAGTCAGAATAACTTGGTAAAGAGGAGAAATGTTGCCTTATTAATTATTATGCTGCATCTGTTAGTTGTTACAACTGCTCCCTTCTCACCAAAGTTATTTTCCAGAAAAGATGACCATTTTTGGAAAATACACTTGTTTTCTTCTCTGGTTTTTGTTGTTTTAAGCCAGTGATTTTCAGCCATGTAACATGCAAAATTGGGGTGATGTGCAGTAGTAGATGCCTACACATGAATCACAAGATAAACACAGAAGTTTCAAACAGGAGGCCGTAGTATCCAAAACCTGTTGTGATATTTCTGAGTTCTTTGCACCGGAAGAATTGCTCTATCATTTTTCTGTAACAGAAACTGAGTGGAAGCTAAGAGCTTGCATTTTCTGAGGGGTGCCTTTAGTCTAAAAATGTTGAGAACCACTGTTTTAAGCAGATACATGTTTGGAGTTGTGGTTTTTTGCCAGTCACGGAAAGAGCTGGCCTCTTGTTTGCATTCAGATTCTTGTTTGTATTCAGTTATAAATTTCCAGAGTGTAGGAGTTTTGGGGTTAGCTGTCAGGGAAATTGGCCAGCTGTTTATTTCCCCAGCTCCTTCCCCGCTCCCCCAAATACTGGGAATGGCACCCCACTGGTTTGTTTGGAGATGTGAAAAAAACCAAAACAAAACAGCTCTTTACTGGAAGAAGCAGTGCATTACTTCAGCCCAGCTCTTCAGCATCAGTATAGATCAGGTGCTTCAGCAGGATTTTTTGGTACTTTTATCTAAAGATAATTCAATCAGCTATTAGATAACAGTGCCAGAAAGCCCCACTGAAGTGCCCGATCTATAAAGACATTGGGCGAGCTGAGTCAAACTAACTTGATTCCTCTTTTGGGCATGCGCTGTGCTTGTCGCAGCAGCATGCTGAGCTTAAAGTACAGTGCCTTTTTTTTTTTGCCCTAGCAAGCAGCCCTAGAAAGCTGGTTTACCTGGACTGAATATTTAGGTGAGGGCCAACTCACTGCTTTCTCACTCCTTACATAAGTTCCCAAAACATGGTGTTGCATTAATTTATGCTGGTATGTTGAGTTGCAGATATCTAAAAAGGTAGCTGAATAAACATGAGAGTTTGAGAATCTGTGAGACTTCAGTTAATCACTTTTAGACAAGTATTCTGAAGTACCAAAAATGAGTGACAAGTGTTGTTACAGATACTAAGGTATAACATTAAAATTATAAACATTAAATATGAAGTTGGAAATATTGGTTATTGGTCTTTACGTTACTAATATTTGGATTTTTATGATCTTGTGGAAGAAATCCTACCAAAGGGCCAAACAAATTCTGTAGTAGCTGATCTCTGAATGCACTTGATATTTATTCCTCCCTGACTTTTCTGTTTTCCACTAGTTAGTAGTTCAGCTACTGAATTTTCAGTTCACGTGCAGAATTGTATCAAGCTTTTGCTCTTTCTGTTGTCTGTTTCCACAACATCTTCAAGAGTAGTGATATTAAAGCTTAGAAAATGGGCAAAGACCTGCCTTTCTGTTTTTGGTAAACAGAGCTTCAGGGATGGAAAGTAGTTGAATATATACAGTTCTGTGCTTTCCTATGACTGTCTGCATGGTAATGTTTAATGCTGACTGAATAACTATTGGTAACTGTTGAAGGCAACATGGTACTTCAGCTGAGTTCAGCCCAAAAGAAGAATATTCTCTTTAGTTTTTCTACTATATTAAAATATATTTATATTTTAAGTAGTATCACATTCATGTAGGCTTTTTAGTTGCATAATCCTCCGTAGTCCAAATGACAGCAAATATAGACAACTTCTGAAGTTCTTACTTGGTTTTTAACATAGTTAAACATAGTTCTTAATCCATTAAAATTTTTAATGAACTCAAAGGAAGTTTGCCTGAATTAGAGTAAAGTGAAAACTGCGTAAGGTTTTCAGCATGAAGGGCATATGGCCTAGTTGATTTCTCTATCAACACATGAAAAGTAATTAAAAAACCCATTATTTAATAGCTGCTCCTGATGTGTAAGAAATAAAGGATTCAGAAAATCTTTGAGCAGGAAACCCATATAAACTTTACAAAGTCTCACGTGCTGCTAAAAATGTTACATATGATCTGGCTCATAATAAGAAGGAGATGGTTTCTAAGTTGAAAGTTTTGCCTTCTGTTCTATGGAGGCCATGGCACAGGATGGCCAACAACAATAGTCGTGAACAAAAGAGTAACCACTGGTCTTATGGCTTGATTCCTATAATTGTTGAGGCTGTGTAATTTCCGTTGGCATGAATAGAAGTTGAGGATATTCAGCAATTCTGAATGTTGTACAGTCAAATAATTGCATGCTTATTGTGTAGGCATGCAATGAATTGCATTAACCTCTTCACTGTTTAGGTCCTACATGTTGAGCAGTGACTCTGGGTAGAAATACAGTAGAAAAGTGTTTAATGGCATGTGGTTGTAAGTAGCATAGAAATGTTTTAAAAATCCATGAATAATACTAACTGCTTTTCATCAGTACATCTCAAAAGTGCTTCACAGGAAGTGGGGAAACCAGCACAGAGAGATGAAGTGACATGTCCATGGTCATTTTGGTAAGCCAAGGACAGTGATTTATTCAGCTTCAAGCTATTCTCTACTTCTTTAAACAAACAAGCCCAAAACTTTTTAAATAAACAAATAATCCTGCGAGATCCACTGTTAATCCTGACCTCAGTGGAGGACACGCTTTGTTTCTGTAGACTGGTGGGGGATCAAGGAAAGAAAAAAGTTAAAGGAAATAACTGTGATCAGCCGGAAGAAAACAGCTAATGACTTCAAGGAAAATTGCCCTTAATCCATGGCTCTGGAAAGCATTTTCCAGCACTCCCTGCCCTTTGAAGAGCTTCAGACCTGGGGTGGTGTAGGAGCAAACAGAATCTGTACGTCCTCTAATGTGTACTCCTCATTAGTTTAGAAGAAAATAGAACATGTTGTGGACTGTTCAGTTCATCAGTTGAGTATTTCCTCATCAAAGCTTTAGTTGAAGCTTTGAAACTGATCAGTTCCTAGGGGATGCTGGTAGTGTGTGTACGGGATGAATCACTAACTCCTAGCTTATCAGAGTTGCAGAAATCTGAATTAAAAAAGAAACACATTTTGTATTGAAAACTTGCCTCTATAAAATAGTCAGTCCTCTCTCCTGAGCTCACAGTTCTGATCTGGCTTTTCTGATCTGGAAAGTGATTTTAAAATTACTGAAATTGCTGGATAAGTAAACAATTTACATCTTCACTGACTGCCTTTCTTGGGCGCGTCCACACGAGCGTGCTCGTACCTCTTGCCCCGTCTCAAACCCCTTTGAGGCAGAACAACAGGCATGTGTAGGAATGAAAAAATGTTCCCCGCGCTGCAAGTTTGCAGCACGGGGAGAAAATTAGGCCCCTAGATATCCAGGGGTCTAAAAAAATCGAAGTTTAAAAAAGTGGAGCAGGGCACGGTCCTGAACTGTGCCCTGAGGCAACCGGAGGCTGGGTCCTCCAGGGAGACGCTCTGGCTACCAGAGTGTCTCTGTGGTTGGCCCTTCGCCCTGATGCTGAAACATGTGGCCAGCCAGGGCTCCAGTGCCAGTGAATAAGGGGTCAGAGGGGCTGGAGGAGGGGGGAGGGGACAATGGGAGGGGACCCCGATGGCCCCGCCCACTCCCC
>NW_005842028.1:1806445-1810003 GCF_000455745.1 Alligator sinensis | reverse complement strand
CCCCCAAAACCCCAGCACTTACCTGCAGTCTGGCTGCCGTCTGGCTGACTAGGGCCCTGCCTGCACAGTGTGGGGCAGGGTGATAGCCCCAGCGGCCCCAGCTGGGCCCTCCTGCCTCCCACCCTGTCCTGTGCTGCCTGGCGGGGCACTGCCCGGAGGCCCTGGAGCCCTGCACCAGGCCCTGCCTGCACAGTGTGGGGCAGGGTGATAGCCCCAGCGGCCCCAGCTGGGCCCTCCTGCCTCCCACCCTGTCCTGTGCTGCCTGGCGGGGCACTGCCCGGAGGCCCTGGAGCCCTGCACCACTGCTTCTACTGTTGGGGGGCCGAACCCCTTGTGTGGGGGCGTAACCCCTGTGGGGGCCATCGCCCCTGTGGGAGGGCAGCAAAATATATATTCATGAATTCATGAAACATGTATTTAGAGTTCACTTTATTATTATGATAAGAGACTTGCTTTAGCACTGTAAGATATATCAATAAAACATTTGTCCAACTGATCATTGTCTCTTTTCTTGCTCTCTGTCTTTATAGTGGTCTTTTGTTTTACTTGTGGAGGAACATGGATTTGGGGGTGTTTTACAGACTGACTGTGGGATTTTTCAGTTTTCCAATAGGGAACACTAGAATTCCTGCTAGGGAGGCCAGTGGCAGGACCCTGCTTGCTGAGAGCTTGCACCTTGGGCCTAGCTGGCTGTGGCTGACCTCCTGGCCAGATGGGGCCAGGGGGACATGCTTTGACAGTTTAAAGCAGGCCACCACACCCAGAACATCTTCCGGGCAATAGCTGCCCAGATGGTCGGGCAGGGGGCACATGTGGCACTAGTGCCGCACAGAGACCCAATCTGCAACCGCAGTCCACTGGCAGCTGGCCCAGAGGTGCAGATGCCTCTACTGGCTGTGCAGTCCCCTTGTGCGTCTGGCAGGTGCACAGCAGGTCACAGCCAGGCAGCAGCCCCCACTGCCAGACTGCTACATTGGGTAGAGGATGCAGGGAACTGTCAGGGCTGCTTCAGCAGTCCAGCTGGCACAAGGGGTAGTGTCCCCAGGTACCAATTGGCTGGGCTCCAGAAGCTTCTGAGAGCTGGTAGCCCTGAGCAGCTTTTTATACTGCTGGGGCCAGGACAGGGCAGCTTTTTATGCCGCTGGGGACAGCACAGGTGCTGGCCCCAGGCTCTAGCTCCCCCTGGCTGCAGATCTGGGAGGAGCCAGGCAGGGTTATTTTGCCCCAAGTGACACAATTTGCTCCACACCAAAGTGCATGTTCGAGCACGTGCACTGAAGCAAAAAGTCCTGGCACAAATTTACACTGCTTCTAATTGAGCTGTTGCAGGCGCACATACTTGCATGTGTGGATGCGTCCCTTGAGTGCATACCAGCCCCTGGCTTCTTTGCTATTCTTTCCATCCAGGAAGTGAACACACCACCTGCAGACACTCTCTTAGCCTGACGAAGGGTATTTAAACCCGAAAGGCTTGCTAAGAAGAATTTTTCGAACTATTTAAGTTGGTCTAATAATAAAGGATGTATCAGTGTTTGTTCAAGAGACCCTGCACTTGATTTTTTTAAAAGGACAGCTATATTTTGCAGTTTCGTTTAATACTCTATGCCAATGGTTGGCAACGTTATGCCACTGCAGACTTGAGCTTGCAACCCATCCCCTCATCCCCATGTGCTGCAAATTTCTACTTTCTGAAGTACCCAAGCCACATGTGCTTACTCTCTCACCTCTAATCCTTGGCTCCTCTGCAGCCAGTGTAAGGACAGGCACATGAGCACAGCAGGAAGGGTGGCAGAGGTGGGTGGTATGAAGGGAATAGGTGGCAACTGCATGGCATCCTGGCTGGATAGGACTTTTGCAGGCTGGATCCAACCTTTTTGCACGCCAGATCTGGCCTGCAGGTTGTAGGTTGCTGACACTTGTTCTGTGCAGCAGTTGTTTTAAGCTATGCCCATAATCAAAGGCATACCTTGCATCCAATTATGTTGTGAATGGCAGTATTCACAAGCACAAAATCGTGAATTTTTGAGGAGTTCCATATCCACATGCATGAGAAAGCATGTCAGTTTTGATCTTTTGACAACATCATTATTGTTATTATATTGTTGCCCTTCTTACAGGTGTAATGAAACAAAAATACATTGACTTTCAAATGGGCTGCTCTTTTCAAATGGGCAGGATTCTTTTGTCCTGTCTGTGCAGAAGAGCAAACATTTTATCTTGACCATAAGGAAGGACAGAAGATCGATATTGTCAGCCTCCAGCAAGAGGATTTTACTAAAAGCTATAATTTTTTTGTTCATTTTCCATTTTTTTTATTTCAGTAGTCTAATTCACTAATTAGACTACTTGGTCCATTAGGTATATACAGTGTAGTCTGTTGTCTCTAAGATGAACTGTTAGAATTTGTAAAATGTATTTACAGTAAAATTTGGTTGACTCTTTCTGTTTCTTTTACACTTCATTTTAGTTCATCAAGCAATTGATAGGCATCTTAAAATTTTTTTTGAACAAAATAAACACCTTTGTTTTGAACGTGTATAATATGTTTTTCTTTCTTTTTTCTTTTTTAGCTAAACAAATCAAAACCAAAATACCCATTGAAGATTTGGGGGGTTTGTATTGATTGAGTGGGCATTCACAGAACTTGGGTTCTGATCCTGGGCCTCCCACCAGTTTGCCATGTGGCTTTAGGCAAGCCACTTTATTTTCATTTCCCCTGCCATCCATATATGGAGAACTGTTGTCTAATACATGTAGACTTTCAAGATGGTTTGAACAAGGTTCATCACAGAAGCCTGCAAAAGAACCAAGCAGTCAGGGGAAAGAGGTTAAGTAGTATAATGGATTAAAACTTGACTACGAGACAGGAGGTAAAGTAAGAATAAATGTGAATTTTCATGAAATTGAGAAAATTAAGAAATAGTTCCACACTGGGCCTGAAGTTTAATGTTATTAATGATCTGGAAAGGTATCTGAGAAATGAGGTGGTAAAAGTTGCAGATGACCCAAGATTACTTAGATTAACTAGGACCAGAGGAGATTTTACAAACTTGGGAGAAGCCTAAGCAAGGTGAGCGAGCAAAAAGCACAAAGGCAGACAAATTTCAGAATTGCCGAGTCCTGTGCATTGGCAGGAAATATTTGAAATTCTTCTGCATTTTATGGGATCCTAACTTAACAGTGTAAACTCAGGACAGACTGGATGTCTATGTATGCATGCTTTTCATTGAAAGTCTTGGCCCAGTGTGCTGCTCTAGTAAAAGCAAATAAAATAAAAGGGAGCATGAAGAGTGACTAATACAGAGAGGAAAACCTTCTAACATCATTACATAAATAAGTGATAGATCTTACATAGGAATATTGTGCATAGCTCTGCTCACTCCCTCTGTAAAACCATGTTGGGGAGTTAGAGTAGGTTCAGGGAAGGGTGAAGAGCATAGTTAAGGACTGGGGGAACTGCCACGTGAAAATGAAATGTAGATTATGATTGTTTACCTTAGAAAACAAATGAGTAAGAAGGAATATGATAAAACTATGTTAAACAATGAATGACTGTGA
>NW_005842028.1:1805773-1806414 GCF_000455745.1 Alligator sinensis | reverse complement strand
AGAGTGTCTGTCACTAAATTGAGACAACCTAAACTGTAAGTTGCTTTAGAAAATCTGGATGTTCTCCGTCAAGAAACTTTTTTTCTCTAAAGAACTCTGTAATAGTTATGACGCTATATGTACAAAACCAAAATCAAGTATTCCTAACCTCTGCAATGTTTTATATAAAAATTGCTGTAAAGGAGTTAAGCTAAAGAAATACACATCAATGCCCAAGCCTCATGTCTCAGGCTTTAGTGTACCTTTGTGGTTGATTAGAGACCCCTAAAAATAGGGGCATATAATGGAAATGCTGACAGATACTAAACTTTCGTGGTGGTAATATTCACTGCTATAATTAGGCGTGCATCTCAGTAGACGATGTAATATGATTGCCTTGTTTACACCAGGACTGGAAGGCATGTATGTTAATCTGGACAATCCTTTTAAATGGGCTCAGGAAGCAAGTATGTGGAAAAAACAGATGCCAAAATGTAATTCATATTAAGACTGGACTTATGTGTTTATCAAAAAAATAACAAATTGTTGAAGGATAGTTGATAACCCTGATTAACTGCACAGCTCACTGGAGTCCTGAGGCTATACAAAAGAACACAAGCACTTAATCGGAAAATATTAGGCATAAGGGCAGAGCAGCAGCA
>NW_005842028.1:1779978-1805742 GCF_000455745.1 Alligator sinensis | reverse complement strand
ATACCATAAAGCTCCCCCAACCCCAAGCTCTCCTTATAAATGTTAGGTGATTGAAATTGTTCATATTTTAGCAGAGCTTTTCTTTCTTTTTGTCCTTCTGGTTGAGATAACTGCAGTGGGCATGGAACCCCACAGTACACTTTTCTCTGTATTTTTGCTAAACTGCTAATTTTCCCTTGTGTATTTCAGAGGTCAGAGTCCAGCTGTTGCTGAATTCAATTTACTACTGAAAGCACATTCTTTGGAAACGTACGGTGTTGATCCCCATCCTTGCAAGGTAATAGTTAAGAATTTTTAGTAAATTGTTACCACTCCACAGGTGAATAATGACTTTCAGTATAACAGCTGTCAGATACATTGATGGTACCCATGTGCATTGTGCCATTTCTAAAAGAGCCTCCCCAGAAAGTGTGAAAGAGATGCTGCCAGCTTGTAAAATGCTGATTGGTTGGCACCTACGTACTGCCTTCCACAGTCAGCATGACACTGAAGCTGGGAATGTCAGTATAAGATTTTTCTAAGGACTTGGTGTTATAATTACCATAATTCTGTCCCATTTCTGGGAGCAATTTATAAAATATATACTACATAGCATATAATAATCCTCAGAAAATAGATGATATAGCCCTCTTAAAAAAAACAGTAACTTATTTGAATTTAACAAGGAAAACTTTGGATTTTAGTTTTTTGAACAAAAAGTCAGATTAGTGTGATGTTAGATTTCCTGTGACTATTTCCAAATCCCCATATTGCTGTCTATAACCTGCTTTGTTATTTTATATAACAAAGGATTTGGAAATAGTGACAGGAAAACTAGATAATATGAAACTGACCTGAACCTTTGCTCAAAAAACTGGAATCCAAAGTTTTTTATGTGAAATTCAAAGAAGTTTGGCTTAATGACCTAAAGAAAAATACTAAATATCTTTTTACTTCCTGGTTTCTGCCAGTATTGGACATTTTTAATTACTTCAGTATAGGAAGTATTGTAGCAATGTTTGCAGCACAGATGATATGAAGAAGCTCTAGAAGTTCCATGAGAGACCTTGATCTTGTAGAATTTCTCGACCAAAGTATCAGGACTTGTAGTAGAGATGATATCTTTTATTAGACCAACAAGATTTTTTGAAAAAAAAAAGTATTTAATTGCAAGCTTAAAGAATTTTTTTTGCCAAAATCTTCTTGGTCTAAAAAAAGTTATCTTTTATGAGTCCAGATTGTCTTTTCCTCTAGACCAATATGGCTACAATCTGGATACCTAGACCAAAGTATGTCATTTGGAGCTGATTGTGAATCCTTTGCTCATGTTGGTCACTAATTGATATTAGATGGATACTTCTAAAAATATGTATTCATCACTGTGAAGAAGCCTAAGTGTTAGTCATGTGCCAAGAAGAAAGAAAAAATGCAGGTTGGTTTAACAGTAGCTGAGTGTTGCTCAGGATTGAGGTTTGAGGTTTAGAAAAGCCTAGAGGACAGAAAAATCATAGTTAAAAAAACAACCACCTATATCTAACGTATCAGTGACCCAGGATAAGAATTTATGCCATAAAAAGAATGTTTTCCAAATAAGGAAAAGAATTAAGACATCAACTGTACACATATTTGTTATTCTCTTTTTATTTCAAGGATTCAACGGGGACCACTACATTTTTAGGATTCACAGCCACAGGCTTTGTAGTTTTCCAGGGAAATAAAAGAATTCATTTGTTAAAATGGTGAGTGCATTAACTGAAAGTGGATTACTCTACAAGAGTCTATGTTTCTCTTCTTCCGCTTCTCCCTGTTTCCTCTAATGGAGCTTCACGTGAAACACTGAAAATTCGTTGTCCTTCCATATTATTTTTTTTTTTAAAGGATTCAAGATCACAAGTAAAAACGAATTTGGTGGTTTCATTCTTCTTACTTTTTGGATGTTAGTCTGTATGCCAAATCCACCTTAAAACTTGAAGTCAACTTAATTGACAGAAATGCTCAGAAATTGAGTAGCAGCGAAGTTACGGGTCAGTAATGAGGTAATAATTCCAGAGATGCCTAGGGGAGTTTGTACGTCTCCTACCTCATTATGCTTTGCTCGTGCATGCACTATCTCTTCCGCATTCAGTTAGGAAAAGGAAATATGAGATTCTGTTCTTCTAACTGCTTGGAGTGTGGGAGGAGGTTAGGGATCCATATGTTCATATATTATCTTTCCTTTGTAGATTTTTTTTTAACAATAGGGAGATTTGGTTCCTATGCTTTTTTTTTTCTTGAGGTAACTTGCTTCATTTTTCAGGATTTTCAGTTGTAGGACATATCCAAAACAGTATGACAACATGAGGGGAAGTTGCATTGCACCTCTTGTGACATCATTTCTCTCTGTAATGTCTGATGGAATAACTTAATCAGAGATTATGGTGCAGTCCACGTATTTTTACTTTATATAGTTTTACCAAACAGGAATAAACAGCCACCTGCCTTAGTAGGCCCTTTCACTGTGAGTTTCAAAATAAAAAACAAAATGTCAACCCACTCTTGAAAAAGGAAAGCTAATCTGCAGTTTGCAGCCTTTTCTTAAACCACTGGGAGCCCTTCATTATCCTCTAAAGGCCTGATTAGGCAGTGTGGAGAGCCCAAACAATGCCTGAACAGCTTCTCCTGAACAGGAGCAACCGCTTTACAGATAGGAGTTGTTTGTCCATAGTGGGCACTTGTACACATGATCACGTGATGCCATTAGCATGTACACGTGATGAAAATGTCACTCTGTGTGGCTTAATGGCATCACACTGTGCATGGTCAAGAGTTTTGGGGTTTTGCAGTGACTTTGCATCATTGCAAATGAAACTACATCCAGATGTAGTTTACTTTGCAATAATGTTTTGCAGCTGTCAGCTCACCCCGGCCACAGGAGAGGTGGGCAGGCTCTGCAGCTCACCCCGGCCACAGGAGAGGTGGGCAGGCTTTGCAGCTCACCCCGGCCACAGGAGAGGTGGGCAGGCTCTGCAGAAAAAAAGAATCAGGCCCCTCACTGCTTCAGGAGGGCACCTGCTGAAGGCAAAAGTGGCAAGGGGCCCCATCTTTTTTTTATTTTTTGGTGGAATCTGCCTGCCTCTCCCATGCCTGGGAAGCAAGCAGCCAGCGGGCTGAGTGGTGCCTGAGCTGGTGGTGGGCTGCAGTCCTTCCCTCTGCAGCTCAGAGGCAGCACCCAACCTGATCCAAATCTTCCCAAACCTCAAGCTGTCTGGGGTAGCACCTACCCTGTTGGTAGCCTGCCTGTGTGGCCCCAGGGGGTGCCAGCACCACAGAGGGAAAGACTGGGGCCGCTGACTGGGGCCCCCGACAAAAAAAAAAGAAAAAAAAAAAGGATCAGGCCCCTTGCTGTAACGTGATGGAAAAATATAAACAGTGGGCTTCAATTAAAAACCCACCGTTTCAATTTAGGAGGCATAGAATGCAACCTTGAGGATTAAACCCCTGTCACGTGTACAAGTGCCCAGTGTTCGCAGACTGTCGTCTGAGTGGGACTAGATAAGATGTCTGGCAACCATTTTGCAGAAGGCAACAAGGGAAGGACAACCAATTAGATAGGGCTTTCTTTATAGACCTTTTTTGATTTGTCTACAAGACCCACAAAAAGGTCTTGGTCCAATAGGACTCATGTCATCCCTGTGTGCTACATCTTTTTTAAGCATAACTTAATTAGCTCAGAGCACATGGCGCTTTCACTGGCTTTCACTCAAGTTTTGGGTGCTTAGCATTTCTGAAAGTCATGTTCCTAGTGTGTAAATACAAGCTCAGGTTGTGAATGGAGATGTCTGGTATTCTTGAGAGTGGTATAGGGGGATCTCTTGAACATCCTTGCAAACTTATTTTTGGGTTTGGAGGTGCAGAGCAGAAGCTCATTGAAGAGACTCAGTTTTTTTGTGGTTCAAAGTGTTGCAAAACTCATGTATTCGCTCCTGAAAAATGATGGACATGCTCCAATCTAAGGCTTTTGTTAAAGTGGCTTAGGAGAAATCTGATAGCATACTGTACCATGTGCCATTTTACTACATGGTTCTGCTTTTGTTAATAACAAATTAATTTCTATTATTTGGAGCTAGAAATTGGGTTATCTTCCACGATAGCTGGTTGAGTCATCACCTTTCTTTGATTTGACTAGATCAAGTGTGCTCGCATTGCCTTTTGCCATCAGAGTTCTTTGTTGTTTTCTTCTGAAATGTATTGTTGTGCTCTCCTGAACACTTTTGAAGGCTAAAGAGTGAGCTCCTTCTCTGAATATTATTAAAGGTACTAGGCATAATTCCACTCTCCTTTGGTATGTAAAATTGGCAACTTTCTAGCTGTGTACCTGGGCAGTTTTGGCCATGTTTCTGTACTGTGGGTGCATAGAATGAGCATTTTTAGGTGGCTACACACTGTCCAGACACTGAGTATAAGTTTGGGAGGAGAAGGATGAAAGCCCTCCCATGTTTTAGCTCCAATAGCTGAGCATTTAGAGGCACTTGCCCAGGAAGCAGGAGACTCAGGGCACTGTTTCCCATGCTCCAGTGGATGGGAGAGGCGGCACTTTAATTGGAGCAGCTCTGAGAGCCATTCTAAGAAAAGTGCCTTAGCATCTCGTGTATCAGCATCCCCACACTTAAAAATGGTGGTGGGGGTGCTTGAACTAAAGCTCATTTGATGAGCTTTAGTTCAAGCGCCCCGCCACTATTTTTAAGTGCAGAAATACTGATACATGAGATGCAGGAGGCTGTTTTAGCATGGTAATTACTCAATTAATCGAGTCTGACCTGATGCATTATAATCAAGTCTGCCTCCACACTCATGTACAGGCACCCTCAGGTGCTAAGTCCCATCATCCAATGGCATTTGAATGTATGGCTCTCTCACATCCCAGCACAGAGGTTAGGCATTATCCAGAATCCTCTCCAAAGCTCCTTTTGAAGCTGAGCATCTGTCCCTGACATTTAATAGTCATTGGATGAAAGGGATGGAGGGGAAGTTTCTCCCCCATTGGGAACAAAGGTGCAGTTTACAAATTAGGGCTCTCTCCCACCCAGGGCAGCAGCTGTCTCACTGAGCCACATATTCTCTGCTTGTTCTCTTCTTCCTGGTCTCACATAGTCTCCCAGGGGGTCAGCTGTCAAGGAAGCACTGAAGAGGCAATTGGATAATACCTAAAATGTAGTGTGATGGTTAGAGCATTGTGCTGGGAAGCTAGAGTGTTGCAGTTTCAAACCTCCTCTGGGCAAGGAGTACCTAGGGCTAGTGCTCTAGCCACTCAGATATTGGGGCTAAAAACATGGGAGGGTCCTCCTTTGGCATCTGATACCTGTTAGTTATGGATTTCTGGCTGGCTACATTTTGGTAACTTTGATGTATGCATCCGCAATGAGCATGTGTAGATAACCATGTACCTGCCTGGCCAGTGTATAGCTGCCTGTGCATGTATGCTCCTAGGCATCCACATTGCAGGGGAAATAGAATTTCTACCTGCATGTTTTATGTCAGAAACTCAGAAAAGCATAGAAATCTGCTCTTTAGATACACAGGCCACGTCCAGATGAACATGGGCATGCAGTATGTGGCGCCGCAGACACACCTGTGGTACCACATACTGCACATTCAGTTGTTCTCCGTGCTACAAGGGAGCAGCACAGAGCGTTTTTTATCCAGGGGTCAAAAAAACCCATGAAGAAAAAAGGTGGAGTGGTGCCTATACAGGCAGTGTGCGCTGCTCAAAAGTGTAGCTGGGCCGCCTGGAGCCATGCTGCGGATGCTGGCCAGGCTCTGCAGACTCCCCGCTGCTGCAGCCCCAGAAGGCCCCCAGGACCCCAGGTAGGGCTGCTGGGGCCAGCCCAGTGCTAGCCCCAGTCTCCCCTGCCGCCCCGGGGTAACTTGCCATGTGCCAGAGTGGATGTGGCATTGACATTCCCCGGGGACAACTAGCAGTGGCGCAAGGGGCTATGTCCCTGGCCACAGAGGGTAACAGAATTCTGCATATAGTCTCTCCAAACTGCAAAAAGGCAGCCTGACCTAGATTAACACAAATAGGATGATCGTTTCACTTCGGTTCTTCAAGAATTTTCTCTTGAGTTCATACCTCCCATTATGTTCTAGAAAATACATGCATCTCAAACTATTTGGTCAATAAGAGAGTAAAATTCTGAGTATTAGTGTTATCAGAGAGTCTCAGTTGAAATTACCTTCAACTGTTGAATCATTAGATTGTATCAGTGGTATGATAGATATATGATAAAAATGCCAGTAGAAAGTAAAAGGTATCAGTCAGAAAGTTTTCCTAGTAACACAGTTGTATAACCCCAGAGCTCTTTCCAGGGCATGGGGTCAGACTTGATGACCTACTGAGGTCCCTTCTGACCCTAACATCTATGAATCTATGAATTCCTCCTCGTCTGTAGGAACTTTCCACTGTCAGCCATCTGTATGCTTGTGTTTCAAGATTTTAACTTTCTAGCGGGTTCCAAGATTTTTAAGATTAAAAATATTCCAAAGTATATTTATACTGCATGAATATAAGTTTATGCCCACTTTTGAGCTTTCTGCTTTCCCCTCTGGCTCAAGTGAACTTTTTAAAGGCTTACAAAGATATGGAAAGCATAACACTCTAGGTGTATGTTCTCTCCTCTGAGGAAAGTTGGTATATTACTTCACTCACTTTTATGCTACAGGATGTCCACTACCAAGACTGCCATTGACATAATAGCATTTTTTCCCATGGCAGCCTACTTTGCATTTGTGCATTAGTAATATTTTATATGAAATCACCTTTCTTTACCTGCAACTCTTTTCTTTACTTACAAGATTTTTTCTTCTTAGGTGTGATGTCTATAAATTGAAATTTGAAGGGAAGACATTTTATGTGTTTGGAGCTCAGAGAGAGGTTAGATATGATTTTCATACTAACTTTTTAAATGTGGTTTGGATTTAACCAGAAATATATTTATAATATTTTTAACTTTAATTTAAAAATAAAAATTTTAAACTAATGGCGTGCAAATTTAAGTATTAGACATAAAAATCAAAATAAACACGAGCCTTTTTCTTTTGTCTTTGGGAAGGTATATTTCATTTGGCAGAGATTACATTACAGATGCAAACATCTATCAGTTTATCTGACACATTTGTGTAGTGTAGGATTGTCCTCTGTGTTTTATTTCCTATTACTTGAGCAGTCAGGTTTTAAGGATCAGAATGATTGAGTTGCACAGCCATAGTCTGTCAGATTCCTGGCCATTATATGCATCAGATTTTCTAGAGGGTTTTAACACAGAGGAGAATCCACTCAGGGCTTTGTTACACTTTATATTATATGCCACACAAATGTTAATCAGCTTAGTGTTGTATGGGTCAGTGGAGCAGTCACATCTTAAGGCCACAAACCATCTCTGACTGTGCTTTACCTGTACAGTTGTGACTTGCCACTAGAGGCTTGGTGAGCAGGGGCAGGACTAGGAACTACACACGACCCCAGGTGGAGGTGTTATCCCATAATGTTCCCATAATGTTCCTTGTGATTTTCTGTGATTCAAAACTCTTTGAGCCCTCTAAATCTGAGCTCTATTCAATCTGAGGGCTAAAAGGTGGTTGAAGCATCCCTCACACCCCAGGTGATGCCAGGACCCAACACGTGCAGGGGCTGGAGCTCATGTGGCTGAGGGGAGGAAGGGGGTACTGGCTGTGGAGCGGGGAGCACATACAAGCCACCGTGGCTGTTGGGTGCTCCAAGATTGTGGTGCTGGCTCTGCCCAATGGGAGCAGCAAGCTGGTCCAGGTGGTGATGGAAAGCACTGCGACCACTGTGCACTTGCTATGCCCAGTGGGAGCACTGAACCAGTTTGGGCAGTGGCAGGAGGCAGCTCAGCCACGGTGAGCTCCAGGGCTGCAGGGCTTGCTCTGCCTAACATGCCAGGGGGTGCCATCTAGACTGGCTTAGTGCTCCCACTGGGCAAATCTAGTACCACAGCCCTGGAGCATCCTGGGATACTGGAAGACTTCACCTTGGGCATAATAGCTATGGGGAGTGGCCACACCTTAATGGAACAGGAGCAAAGCTGTGTGGATTAGAGATAATCCTGCTTTTTCTAATACAAATAATTAGTACTTTAAGCCACTTAAAGATGTTAACATGCAGCCAGTCCAGGGGGTTAAGAGTTCCAGAAGCTACCTAAAATTACTGTGTAACAAGGCCCATATTTGATTTGGCTAGTAGGCTGATAGGTGTCTATATAGATCAAGGGTGGGCAAAATGGTGGATCCAGCTGGTGGCTGGACTCCATTTCCCAGCAGCCCCTGCCTGCATTGCTGCAACCAGTTTCCCTGGGGACCCCAGTAGTGGCAGTGCTGTGATGGCACGGGAACAGGGTTTCAATGGAAACCAGCCCCAGCAGCTCTGGCAGGATGTGTGGCTGGACAGGATGCTGCTCCACGACTGGGATCCTGCAATGGTGACAGCCTGGTCCAGAGCCGGGGCAGAGCCTCAATCTGCTGTCGGTATGGCCCTGCCGGGGGCATGCAAGCTGCAGATCACATCTCTGTCCTGGCTCTGGACCACACTGCCACCACTGCAAGATCCGAGCCCCAGAGCTGCTCCCTACCCAGCTGCATGCTGTGCTAGCATGGCTGGGGCCCCTGGCCCTGCACTGTCATGGTGCCGCTGCACCCCTGGCCCTCTTCATGAAAACCAGCTGCAGTGATATGGACAGGGACTACTGGGAAATGTAGTCCGTTACAGTCCCGATCTGGCCCATGGACTGGACTTTGCCCATCCCTGGTATACGTAGTCTTCTCGATTTAGGAACACTGTCATCAGTTATCTAGCTCTCTCTCCAGCTAGAGAGAGAGTGTCCAATTTACTTTGACCATCAGAGTGATGCTTGAGCATTACAGGGCAATGACGTGGGGCAGCTTTGCCTCAGAAGTTATGGGCAGGTAGCTACACCACACCAAAGAAATGTAGATGTAAGCCACTTAGAAAATTTTGGTCTTGAATGGTTTTTCCAGCAGATGGAAAAGTAAAGGTTTTTGGTGATATCTTTTATTGGACCAATTTACATAATTGAAAGGCCTACAAAAAGGCACTTTGTACCCGAACAAAAAACCCTTGCTCCTTGCATATTTCCTAGGTCATCACAGCTAAAACAACACTCCAACTGTAGTCCAGCAGATGGACTCATTATCAGCTCTCTAGAACACCATTTCATAGCCTGATAGAATTAAACCTTTTTTCCTTCTTTTTTTCCTTTGTGCTCAGAAAAAGACAATGTTGTCATTCCATACTTCTACACCAGCAGCCTGCAAGCACCTTTGGAAGTGTGGGGTGGAGAACCAGGCTTTTTATAAGTAAGTATATATCAGTTTATCATAGCAAAAGAAAAGAAATGTGCACTTGGGTAGAAGATGGCTCAGTTTGAAATGTTCTGTTTCCTTAACAGGCTGAAAGAAATGAATGCCATTGCTGCATCATTAAATATGGATGAAAAAGGCATATTCAGATAAAAATGTCAATTAGTGTATCAAGCTATAATACTCCATTTTAAGTGTGCATTATAAGCTTTATCATTTGAGAAGGCTTTACATGGGGTTTTTTTAGGAGATGGAGGAAAATAAAAAAATTGCTTTTGTTTTAGTGAAACGTGAGCAAGCCACTTGATTCTTTTGCATCTCCAGATCCCCAGCTGTAAAAAGAAAAGTATTATTTTCTTCACTTCCATTAAGTGCTTTGAGATCTGTGGAGGCAGAATTCTAAGTATTAAGTACTGCTTTACCTGGGCACTTTTTCTAGTAAAAAATATTTTCTATTGAAATCCAAGCAGTAGTAACCAGTGGAGAGAAATTCTACAGCATTAATTAATACAGCTGAAAAAGATGAAAGTGCCCCTGAAGCATTTTGGAAAGTTGTCATTCATTCACTTTTGAAAAAATTAATTGGTGTAAATCAGTTTCATCAGAAGGAAGAAGACTAGAAGCAGCCCCCATCGCACACACGCTCATAAAGGAGCCCTGCAGATAATTTCTCATTAAAAAGAACTAATTTATTTTTCTTTGCTTTCACCCTGTTGACTTCATTAGAACTTTCTTCTTAATATATTAACTTTTCTCTTTAGGCACATAGCTTTCATTTGTGCTATTTAGTGTTTCCTTACAGCATCTTGCATATATAAAAGTATGTGGAATGTAACCAGTGCTAGAAGGTGGAGAGATGACTCGCAACTGAGTAGACAGAATTTTTTCTAATGAGTTGTTTATGGTGAAGGTGGTTTCTTCTTTCAGCTTAATGCTGATGCAGGTGTGTTGAGTGAATGACACAAAATACAGCATTACAATACAAACTTCGGAGCTCTTCAGTGTTTTCCTTCCTTCCTTGAATGCGTTAAACAGTACCTCCCAGTAATTCAGCTTCAACATAAAGAGTGTTTAAAAGGAAAATATACATCCTGTTTTGATTTTTGATTTTTTGTCTTTATTATTTTATATTACTAGAAGTAATTGGAGGAAATGGGGGCCATATTTCTCCCAGCTGTAATCAGAGGAGAGAAGTCAAATACATTTGCCTTGAGTATTAAATGCACTCAAAACATAGCTGTCCAAAGTGGTACAGAATATCATCTCTTTTTAGCAGTTTGCTCTACTAGTTAGATAGTGGCATTATTCACAAGCTGGCTTCCTGCCAACATACCCCATCTACTGTTTTCTCTGTTCCACTCTCCCCATGGATTCCATGCAGCCCTGTGGGTTTATTTCTTCAACACTCAAAATATACTTGCCTATTCACACTTTGTTGTGTCTTGACATAATGGAGCTATGTTATTAGGTTAATAAAGAGACGATTGGCAGTGCGATCTCAAATGTAGATGCTGACTAATTAAGAAATAGTAATTTCTGTGAGTCAGAATCGAGGCATCCCTCCATAACTTTTGTGACCTGAATAGCACCCCATTTCAAAAATGAATTTATTTATTACAGGGTTTACCTTCTTGCAGAGGGCATAGGCAGCAGGGGTGTAGGAGCAGTTAGGCAGGGGAACCTGAGCTGCTTATTTCCTCACACCTGAAGCCTGCCTTTTATCTGCTGATTTCTTCACCTCTCTTATCTCCTCACACTTCCTGTGGCACCCTTCAAAGGATCTCATGGCACCCAAGGGCACCCTGGTTGAGAATCACTGTTGTAAGTCAGCGGTATGCAAAGTTTAAGTAGTCATTTTAACAAAACATCTACACTCAAAGCTTCTTACTGAGCAGTAATGTGCTAAAGAAAAAAGAAGGTATATCAGAATGCCTTTTGAGTAAATGAAGGGTATTAAGGGATTTTTCTTAACATTTTTTACACCTGATTCAAAGATTCATAGAGTCATAAAGTTGATAACAGAGCTGAGAGGGCCAGGACAGAGAGTGTAACCAGATCTCAGTCAGGGAGATGAGTGGACCATAGAGCAAACCCAAAGGCTCATAGGAAATAGTGAGAGAACAGCTTATAGATACCAACAAAGTTGAGAACCAAGAACTATGATGATAATATAAGACCAGCCAAGATCAGATTTAGGACTCTGAGAAACTGACCACCTCTTGACCCCAGAAAGTCATATTTTTTTAAAATTGCTGGTGGTGAACCATAAGTTCATGTTGATGTAATGGACATGAAGTGCAATTGGTTGTTTGCCAACCAAGTGAGAGGATAGCAAGGCCTTTGTGCATCCCTGTTGAAAGCTTAATCAATGGTTAAAATCACTTATTACTGAGAACACTGCATAGAATATAAACCCCTTAGGCACTGACTGCATATCATTATTTTAAATTTATACACTATCCATAAGATGTTTTAATTAAACCCAACAAAGTCTTGCATGCCATTACTGGTGGTGAAAAATTTAATCAGTTAAATTTGGGTCATGGTTTTAAATATTTTTCCACAGCTATCATTTTTTAGAAAAATGAAAGCTGAGATTCTTTTCACTTTGTGATTTCAGAAACTAGGGCCCCACACATTCTTATATTTTCGTTCAGTCCTGTGTTAAAACATTCATTTTATAGCTATTATTCATACCTATGTATAAACAAGTTTTTTAGGGCTTATACAATCATAGAATAATAGTCAATTAGGGTTGGAAGGGACCTCAGAAGGTCATTGAGTCCAACCCCCTCAACGCAGGACCATCCCCAACGAGATCATTCCAGCCAGGATTTTGTCGAGCCGGGGCTTAAAACCAACAAGCATGGAGGGTGAGAGAATCGATATGAAGTCAGTTTGACATTTCAAAACCACAGAATATCAGGAAGATGGTTGTACTAAAATTCTGCTGTTCCTTGATCTGTGAAAGCCAGATCTCTCCATCCTACAAACTCTGATTAACGTAGCAAAAGGTTGTTGCATGCTGACTCAGTGGTTAAACTGGGGAGACTTTGTTATAGGCTATACATAACTTGACTCTTTAACAATGCAGGAAATATGGTTGTTTTCTGAGTCAAATACTCATATTCTTTGTTTGTTTCAATAATGCTGTTGAATGGAGATAGCTATAGCTCAGCCCTAAATCTTCCACATTTTGGGTATTGTTAGTAAGAACCCTAGCTGTGGTGTGATGCTGGATTCATGCTGTATGTGTAAGCCCTTGCAGACACAGTAGACGTATGCACTGTACTTCCCCCATTACCCAGATAATCACTGATTTGCATGAAGTTATTTGGTACTGCCCGAGTTGTTCTGCTTGCAATTTTATGTTATAGTTGTTTTACATACTAATAAAAAAGTTTGAAAAGTTCACTTCTAGAATACTGTATGGTAGGAGAAAAGTAACAGTTTGTCTTTGATCCTACTTACTTCTGTATTTTAAGTTATTGCACTGCAATAAAATGACATTTCTACTCTTTTTTTTTCTTTCTTGAAGGTGTGCAAAATCCAGTCAGATCAAGACGGTGTCCAGCAGCAAAATATTTTTTAAAGGCAGTAGATTTCGATATTGGTAGGTGCTTTCTAGACCTTATGTTTCTTTTTACGATTAACCATTCCAGGGAGGAAGATAATTATTATTGGGAAATTAAACCTGTTGCTTCTAGTATACCTGTTTCAGCCAATCTGTGTTGATAGGATTTTAAGGCGAGTGCTACTTAGGGCCTCTTCAGTGCTTTATTTCATTCTGTATCCTAGTTTCTACTTGCATCAGAAAAATGGGCCCTGAACTAATTGTCATCTTTCTTAGCAGTCTCAAGAGGACAAGAGTTGGATGGCCTAGCAATTGAACTACTCTTTCACCAGATGTCTCTAGAATAGAGCTACCTTGGTTGGAAAGCATAGAGGAAGCTCATGATGGCACTGCTTTTCTTTACTGGTTCTGTAGATAGATGGTCTCCAGGATTTTCATTCAGAAACCTTTTATGAGCACTAAATTAATTTAGTTTACATTAGAAATAATTCCTTTTTCTTATGTCATTTCTTTTAAAAACGTTGCTTTTCTTTCTATTAAAACAATTTGGTTTCAGGTGTGTCTAAGTACAGATAGTCAAAAAGCCTGTAACTGAATTGATTCAATCTTCACAGGTTAGTCTAAGCTGTGTGGACTGAACCAATAAGCAAGTGAAGAGACTTTCACTTTTGATTTCAGAAATGTAGCCACATGCCTGCAACGGCCCAGACCAGGAGCCAGGGGCACTAGAGCATGCCTTTCTGCTCAGCTGGAGCAGACAGCTTGGGCCAAGGCTAGCTAGCCCATCCACCCTGCAACACATCTTGGGATGTTGGGGGAGTGTGATTTAACTTGAATATGGAGAGGATCTGGGGCAGAAGTTCAATAAACCAATTTAACCTAGATCAGTTGTGTCTGATACTATGTCTATCCAAATTTATCTTAGACTGGTTCTGGCCATTTTGAAAGCAGTTTATGTGCACTGAACTTCTCTTGTGTTACAGAAATTAACTGGTTTCTGATCACTTATACTGGTTTATATGTCATTTCTGTCCCTAGCCAGGGTGAGTGGCAGTGCTTCCAAATTCACAGGCCTTCTATGAGCCCCACAGGCCAAACAGTATGTCTCTAGTTTATGGGCTGGATCAGGCCGCAGGCCATAAGTTTGACACCCCTGATTCAGTGGTTCAACTGGATTTAGATATGGATGAATAACAATTTTAAAACCTTCAAAAGTTGTTTCATTATTTAATTCATGTTTTAATACAGTGGCAAAGTTGCCAAAGAAGTGGTTGAAGCAAGTTCTAAGATCCAAAGGGAACCTCCTGAAGTTCACAGGTATATTTTGATGTTACATTAAACTCTAAGAACAGAAGAGGCTGAATCTGCTTTGCACAGAAAGTATTCCTTTCATTACTGTAGGATATAGAGACTGATTGTTCTGACTGTCACCTGCCTCAGTGGGGGACTTTTAACAAGTCAAAAATGCTAAGTGAGTTTATCACAATTCTGTTAATAGTGCTTTTTATCTCCTAGGCAAGGAAACTACGTCCATGTGGCATGAGGTTTCTTTTAATCATTTGGTCAGATAGATAGTTTCTGTTGGCCTTGGTAATGATGATATTAAATTATCCTTGTCAAAAAAATCACCTGGTCACTGTCTTTATGAGTTATTTTTTGAGGAAGATGGAGAGTTATGTTCCAAAAAAACCCACAGCTTTATAGCCTTAAAGCTAAGAACTTTATATTTAAGCAGTAAGGAAAGTGTCACTCCTTATTTGGGGAAAAATTCCTTGTTTTGGTGTTTTTTGGTATGACCAGATGATACCATTATACTTTTGAGAATAGACAGACATCTTTCTGAAAGGTGTCACTGTTCAGCCAGTCGGAGTTATGAGAACTTTATTAAAACAAATGGAAATTGAGAACTTACAGAGACCCTGTGATTAGTAATTAACCAGAAGATAGTAAAAAGAGGGCAGGGAAAAAAAAAACGTTAAAAAAGTTTTAAGGATACCTCGTGTCAGGTGCATTTATTTTTTAGTTTTCTGAATATTTTGTAACTATATCCCCGCATTTATTATAAATTTTATTATGTTTTGATATTCCAGCTCTTACTTGGTGGAATATGGAAAGTACTCCAGGTTAGGCTTTTTAAAACTTCTCAGAGGTAAATATTCAGAAAGAAGTACTGATGTTGCACGCCCTAAGAATAGTGGTGGGCAAAATACAGCCTATGCGATGGATCTGGCCCATTGAGGGATTTTGTTTAGCTCGCAGCAGGTTCCATGGTCCCACCTTGCCCAGGCACGAGGGGCAGTGCAGGGTATAGCGGGTGCAGCTGGTCCTGCTGCCCAGACACAAGGGGCAGCCCAGGGGATGCTGCATGTGGCTGAACCCACTACCCCATAGCGCACAGCAGGGCAGGGGTGGTATAGCGGCCAGATTCCATTTCCCAGTAGCCCCAGTGGCTGCAGCTCCTTCTAGCTGCCGCTGCCAGACCCAGCCCTGCTGCCTGGGCACCCCAGCCTGTCTGCCCTGCATCCACCACTGGGGGTGGGACCCACACAAACAGAGCATTCAGGTGGGTACCTGGGATGGGGCTGTGGGCTAGAAGGGAGCATTATCTGGGAGTTAGATGGGTGGGCAGGGCCAGGGAGACCCCGGATCTTGGAGTGGTGACGGTGCAGGGCTGGGGCCCAGGGCAGAGCCACGATTTGCTGCCTGCATGTCCCTGCAACAGGCATGTGTTCCTCAGGCGGGGGCTTGTGGGGAGCAGATCATGGCTCTGTAATGGCCCCACACTGTCACCACCCCAAGATCCCAGCCTCAGCACCGATGAAGCGCTCCGCCTGCCCACGTGGCCTGCACATGCAACTCCTGGCCAGTCTCAATGGAGACCCTGGGATCACGGGACTGTGACAGTGCTGGGTCAGGGCTGTGGTAAAGCCCTGGTTCTGTGGGCAAGGATGTGCAGGGAGTACATCGCAGCTCTGCCCTGCCTCTGTGATGATACTGCCCCATGATCCTGGAGTCTTCATGGAGACTGGCTAGGAGCTGCATCCTGTGCCAGGTCTGGGATCTTGGGCCGGTGACAGAGCCATGATTCACTCCCTGCATGCCCCTGTCTGTGGAACCCACACCTGTTTCAGGGGCATACAGGCAGTGGATCACATCTTTGCCCTGGGCCCTGGCCCTACACTATCACTGCCCCACGACTCCACTCCATGATCCCGGACTCACCCACCCATCCCACTTTTGAACAGCGCTCCCCACCTCCCATATAGGGAGTTTTGGTGAGTTGTTGGGCAGTGGGTGGGGTGCTGACCCAGCCTTCAGCAGCTCAGCAAAACTCCTTACATGACCCGTGGGTCCAAATAATTGCCCACCCCTGCCTAAAAACATCAGCCAACTTGGGCATATGTTGTCTCTGCTTGCCCTTGGCCCATTTTACTGTTCTGCCTCCATTGCCTGGGTGAGTTACCTTCCCAGGGTTAGCATCTACCTGACTTACAGCCTGTCTGCTGGTAGCCAGTTCATTAGCAGCTAGCTTATTTCTTAGCTGCCAGTCCTCCCTGATTCAGCTTATCCTGCTACACTTTTCTCTTAAAGTAACAGGAGACTTCCAGCTCCCTGTTACAGGGGGGCAGAGAGGGGGCCAGTGTGGTGCCATGGGCAGAGAGGGAAGGCATGTGGTATTCGGCTAGTGGGGCATATGATCCCTGGCCATGTAGAAAGTGGACAGCCCTGACCTGAATCATATAAATGATTCCTAGAAGAATTTGAATCAAGAATTTGAATCTTCAATCCTAGAAAAATTTGAATCAATAGTGCAGAATTCTGTAAGAGCTTCTGCTCTACCCAGAGCTCCTATACAAGTGAATGACTTATGTTAAAATATACTTGCACAATTAAATACTGAAATGCAGTAAAATGTAAAATGAGACATAAGGCTTCAAGAATGAGGAGGCTGCCACGGGGCTGAGCCACCGAAAGCCCTTTGCAGCACTTCAAATGTGAAAGTTATCCTGTCTTACAGAGAGGAGAGTCATCAAGGGATATTCACTGTACATGGCATGTTCTCTTTGGGGCCCATTGCAACTTATGCAAAGTGATCATGAGACAGGGAGCTTTGTATTTCTTGTGACCAAACCAACACTGTTTATCTTTGCTTTTAGAACCAGCATTCCCCAGAGTCGTAGCTCTCACTCCTTGAACAAACAGCTCATAATCAATATGGAACCTTTGCAGCCCCTTCTCCCTTCTCCAAGTGAAGAAGAAGAGATTCCATTTGATGAAGGTAAATTCAACACTGTCACTACATTTCCACAAAATGATAAAGTGAACCTCATACTGCATCTGTGGTATGTGAGACTATAGAGACTGAACACTGACCTGCAACCCTCTCTGTGATGGAATGTGCCAGGTGGTTGAAACAGCACAGTAACACTATTCAGAATTTAAAGAAAGCAGCAAAACCCCCCAAACCAAATAAACAGAACAAAAAAAACAACACCAAACCAGTTCTTTGTTAATGCAATTCTATTGACATAAATACATTTTTTATTTCTGAAAGTTGGAACGATATTCTTTATAGAAAGCATAATTCTAGTATTTGCTTACTCACTGTTTTTGATCATGTTCCATACTGATCTTTCAAATAAATAAAGAACATTTCTACTGAAGATCTTTTAGAATTTTTTTAAGTAGCGGGGTATGAACCTCAATATTCTAGCCCTATACCAATGTTGCTACTGAGGAGAGGTAAATCTTCATTATGACATGTTTTTCTGAACCAACTGTGTAGCTGGAAAAGCTGATGGACAATCTTTTGCTGTTCCTCAGGTGACCTGCCTGCAAAGTATCAGGTGCTAAATGAGAATAAATCTTATTTTACTCTGCACTGTTTATTCAAATTCTCTGGGAGCTGGTTTTTATAAGATGACACCTGAGGTAGAGCACCTGATGCCCAAGAGCTTGTTCAATAGTTCTCCCAATGATACAGTTGGTCCAATGAAAGATATCACAAAAAACTTTACCTCTGGACCATCGTGGCTACGACAACACTCCAACTCTACTACAGCATCACTGATGACATCCTTTCTCTAAGAAAAATTCACTCTTTAAGTTCCACTGAAATATCAGGAGTCAATAGAGTTTTTGCCAGCAGACCATTTGACTTTACTGGATTCTTGATAAAGTCATTTGTGATTTCACCTTATTGGAAACAGGAATACTAGGAATAAGAGTCATTCCTTCATTTTACAGACTCAGTGGCCCTTTGATATCAGTGGGAACTTTGCCATTGACTTTCATGGGGATAGGAAGGAGAGTCCCCAAATGGCCAGGGAGCCAGCGAACAGGGGCAGCAAGCAGGGCAAGCAGTTTGCAGGCAGTTTGCTAGGCATTCCCTTCCCCGCCCGCCTCGATTAAGAGACCCAGGGAAATAGCTGGAGGACATTGCAGTGCCAGAGCCACTGCCGTGCCTCTGCTTGCACCTGTGAGACTTCTCTCCAGGCAGGACCACTCACTATCGAGGCTTCTACCCGGGTCCAGGTTTGGCACTGTGGGGACTGTGGCTTTCAGGTTACTTCCAGTGACGGCTAGGTAGAACATACCTCCTTGCACTGGAGCCAGGGGGAGATGAGCCTGCATTTGTCTCCTTCCATAAAGTTTGGGAGGGGAAGAGCAAGAGCTTATCTCTTCATACCCCATAGCACCTTCAAAAGGATCCTGTGGCACCCCAGGGTACTGTGGTAAATCAGTTTATTTCCAAAAGAGTCAGAAAAATTGCACTTTACTTGTAGGTGGGATTGACTTATTCTTGTAGCCTGCAGTATGAGTGGTGCCTTCTGGTGGTGTCTTTCAGGGAACAGGCAAAAGAGTCCTGTACAGGTTTCCCTTCCAAGCTGCACTGCTTCTCCTTCACCAGTAGGTGGCCAGCAAGAGCACTCAGCCTGATAGGCTTGTTCCTGGAATAAACAGCTACAACAGGGAAAAAGTGTTAGGGTATTTTTATTTGGCATACTTCAAAGGGACCTGAAGTGTGATAATGGTCATGTATGTCTGTACAATCCTGTGACAAAAGACTTTCTCCTGGGTCAAATGCAATGTCTGCTCATATCTTAAGAGTCCCATTTTTTCTTTCCAAAAGAGCCAGCAAAATTGCACTTTACTTGTAGGTGGGATTGACTTATTCTTGTAGTCTTTATTTTTGTACTTAAAGTATTTTTGTGTATGTAGTAAATATACCCAGTCAGAAATGTTAGTTGTTTTAGGGAGTTCAACCCTTTGGGTCTTTTCTTTCTTTACTTGATTTTCCTGTGGGATTTTGTAAGGGTAATACAATTATAGAATCACAGAAAAATTAGGGTTGGAAGGGACCTCAAGTGGTCATCTAGTTCAACACCCTGCTCAAAGCAAGACCATCTCCAGCTATATCATCCCAGCCAAGGCTTTGTCTTAAAAAACCTCCATGGGTAGAGTTCCATGTCTTGAACTGTAGTTATCAATTTATATCTGGAGAAAAAGTTGTGTTTCCTAAAATTGATCCTGAAAACCTGGGACTGATCTGTATGCTCACATATGACTTATTGAACGGAACAATACCATAATCTAAGAGGAGTTAAGTGACTTCCCTGAGGTCATAAAATGAATCAGTATCAGAGCAAGGAATAGAATCTTCTCCTTACTTAATTGCCAGCAGAGTACAGGATTTCCTCTATTAATGAAGCACATCTTACAGGTTCCTGAATTTTAATTTGCTGTATGTCCAACACCTGAAAATGTGACCCAAAATACAGTGACCTGCTGGTTTCTTGGGTTATCGTTTTTAATGAGCTGCTTGAAAATACGTGCTTCACAAAATTGTCTGAGAGGTTAATTCCCATACTGACTCAGTCTATGTGAAGTATGAAGCTAAATTGTCTTACAGAAACTGCCAGACGATAAGGAATATTTCATGCCAATTGCTTGAGTGTTGCTAAGTAACAGAGTGATCAGAGTGAACTCAACCACATGAAACGTTATGTAGGAATTTTGAGCAACTTTAAACCTGTCTCGCTGTCCTTAGGATTGATTCAGAATATGGCAATTATGCAAAATAGAATAAAAAAACCCCCAGTCATCAGGGCACATAAGATCTGCAAAGGTATGACAGTGAAATGAAATTCCTTTTCATATAAACGCAAGATGTCTACTGATGCTCTAGTATTGCTAGCTTTCTCCAAAACCAAAAAATGAATTAATTAGTAGGCATTGCACTCATGATAAACTCTAGAGTCACTGTGGAGGGAAAAGTAATAAGCTTTGGTGGTAGCATCGCAATAGGATGATTCAATATAACAAAGAACAGCAAAAAAAAAATCCACTGTTTTATATTTGTTTAGATATTGGGGTGGGGGGGGTTATAAACATTGAGAAATTAGTGTTTTGTTACTTAAGTGAAATAAGATTTAAAAATTGATGATGAAAAATGTTGTTTGGAATGACAACCAAACAGATTCTAATATTTCAAACTTTGGTGCTCTATATTCTATTTGTTGGCTCCTAAATCTGCATACAGTCATTCAAAACAGACATTTAGTTGACAGGCTGCTAGTTTGAGCACCCAGATGTGAAAAAGGTTGCCATAACTTAAACCACATTTTGGAATTATGTTCCTGATTTATCAGACCAGTTCTGGAAGAGCTGTAAGTTTGAAGAGAATATTCATACAGCGTAGTCTCCTAGAATGACTTCAGGGAAGCAGGTTACTAAACTCTGCCTGGGAGTAACAGGAAGTATTTTCCTGTTAAAATAGGTTATAAGAACTTTTAAATTCAATACTTGACTCTAATATCTGGTATTAGTAAGGAAATTTGTGCTCCCATCCCATTCAAGTGTTTCCCATAATCACAGATCATACGATCCTGTGCTTCTAGAGCAGTTCAAAAGATCATTTTCAGTTAGTGAATTCACTGAATGGGGCACTGATTCATAAAAACACAGCCCAAGTAGTTGGCTGTTACAGTTCTGCTTACAGAAGGAAGGAAGGAAAAACTTTCCAAAACTAAATCTTTTTCTTGGTACCGTTAAAATATATTAGTAGGTCTCTTAGGTCAGAGGTCAGGTACACCAGTTTTGGGAGAAGAGCTAATTTGAGCTATGTAGTAGCACCACAGTGTGAAGCGACATGAGAGAGAGTATTACCCAGATAAGAAACAACCTCTTTTCAAAACTATTATTTTTCAGCATTATAAAGTAAATCTCTTCCCTACCCTAAGTTTTTAAACTGACAGCCCTTATGTGTTTTTCAGTCTGTTAACAGGTGGCTGTTAATTTTTATATTGCTGAACAACCTGAATTAAGTTGTCAGACTCCTCAGAGACAGAAGGGGATACAAAGCCCTAGAGAAATATGTGTGGATTTACTTAAGAAATGTGCAAAGAGATGGAGCTAATTACCAGGCTGGTCTGATATGTTACAAATGAAAGTTAATGTCTTTCCATTTACAGTTAATAGAAACTAGTTTTTCACTAAAGACACCATCATCTGAGGATCCGTCATTCTTGAATCTTACAATGCCAGTGCAAGACAGGACAGAATTCCCCTGTAGCAAACTTTTTATGCTCTCTGAAGCATTACATAAACCAGGAGACAATAAAGCCCTTTCACCCCCTTCCAGAAATACCACATCTTCTACTACCTCAGCTCAAAGGACCTTCCAGCAGGCTTCTTCTTAACCATGGGCTGGGAAGGAGCTGTCTGCAGGAGTCGAGACATTTCACCACTTCTACTCACAGCTTATCAGCTGTCTGACCGTAGGCTTCTTATTTGAATACAACTTCAGCTTTTGATGGTCTGTGCTCTTAGCTTTGGGGCCCTAGAACAGTGGTTCTCGACCTTTGTAGGCTCCTGGTAACTCTCCATTACTCCTGCGATCTGAGTGGCACTCCATATCAATAACTGATTTATTTATTGCAGCATTTACGTCCTGGTGCAGGGGTGGGCGTGGGGGTGGATCAAGCATTTAGCTCCTCACAGAACAGCTGGGCAGGGATGATCTTGAGCTTACTTTCTTGTACCGGAGCTGAGCACAGACAAGCCTGTGCTTAGCTCCTCTACTGGAGCAGCTCCTCTACTGGAGCTGAGATTAGACTGCGATTAAGGGGCAAAATCCTTTCTGGGTTGCCCCTCAGAGGACACTTTTGAAGAACTGGGAGCAGGGTGGTGCCTAAGCGGGGAGGAGGAGGTAGGGAGGAGCAGCCACTTGGCTCTTCACACAGGAGGCAGCAGGGATCAGTAGAGCATACCTCCTTGCAGCGGAGCCAGGGAGAGATGAGCCTGCATTTGTCTCCTTCCATAAAGAGTGGGAGGGGAAGAGCACGTGCTTATCTGTTCGTACCCCATGGCACCTTCGAAAGGATCCTGTGGCACTCCAGGGTACTGTGGTACATCTGTTAAGAACTACTGCTGTAAAATCTTTTAAAGTCTATGAGTTTGTACTGTCTCTGTGTGCTGGTAAGGCTTCATTAGGATCTTCAGAGCTATTTAGGTCTGTTGTGGATTCTTCTGTAGCACGTAATTCTAATCTTTACACATCAAGTGTTTGCCCTAAATTATAAGGCCATTTGGTGCATTCATCAGTGCTCAGGTATCCAGGTTTTTTATCAGTGCTCAGCTGTTTCAGGACTTCACAACATTAGGATGTTGTGATTTTCACTGCTGCCCCCTCCCAATTTTTTTTGTGCCATGGTTTGTTTGGAGGTTGGTCCTTCTTGTTAATTCTTTCTAAAGTGCTTCAGTGTTTGTGTAGGACTTGGTAATGGTTCCAAAATCCTATTCTACTGAATAGCTTTTCTAGAATGTTTCTTTTTCTCCCTCTCTGTCTCTTAGAAAGAGGAAGGAATTACAATAAATTGCACGTCCTGGGGAGATCAAACTTTGAGGAAAGGTCCTAAAGTCATCCTTTTAGAGGTGCATCCTAAGAAATTTCTCTAGGCCTGTTTTAAAGATAGCTTGGAGTGCTTTGCTGGATTCATCCCTGATGCTGAGACCTGAGTTGTATCTCTCTGATGCTCACCAGAATAAGATTTAAAGCATGGTGCAAATAGGCGCATGTGGATCGCTTTAGATGATGCTGAGAAGAGGCTTCTTGGCTGCCCCCTTATTGACCTGATCAGTAATAAAGATTAATTCTAGTCCTGATAATTTGGCAATTTACTTTGCCTACTGTGAAGTAGCTGAAAATAAAGTCGCGTTTCTGGATCTGTAAGCCACCAGAATCAAGCAGGGCTTGATACACTTGAAACCCTCCACTAAAAAGCCTTATGAGTCACAGGATATTAATGTGATCCTGACAAACCAGTGAAAGCTTCTTTTTAAGCCACTTGATCCATGTGAGCTCAAATTTCTTGTATAGAAGGTTATTTTCTTGATGGCAGTGACTCTTGCTCAGAGTGGGGGAACAAATAAGCAAGAATCTCTCTGCAGCTTTTATACTACGTTTTACAAAGAAAAGAGGTGATGCTACAGGTTCTTCCTAAATTTCTTCTAAGGCCTCCTGCTTATTCCATAGGAGGTCTTTTTTCTACCAGTTCCACAGCCAGAGCTCCTTCACATGCTGTTTAGAATGGACTAAACCTTTAGGTAGGTAGTTCTTAATCATTTTTAGAGTCAAATCACACCTTGAGAAATGCCAGCTCTTAGCTTTTACTTATTTCTTGACTATGGGGAAAAAATGGAGCAATTCTTCTGTAGCAAAGAACTCAGAAAGACCACAACAAGACAGATGGATTCCTATTCAAACTCTCTGGGCATATCTCCACATGCAGGGGTGTGCACTTGTAGCGGCACAAGTAGCAGTGGCACAAATTTGTGCTGCTGCTTTGTGTCCCTTTGCACCCATGCACGTGTGATTTGGCATGCAGTTCATTGTCCTGGGTAGGGGTAGGGGAGGCAGTATTGCCTGGTTTCCTGCTGCACCAGGAGTGTAGATCCAGGAGCACACAGCCTGGCTGGCTGGCAGCCAGAGCATTGCTCTGGCTGGCCAGCCGCCCAGCTGGCCTGGCTGCCAGCCAGAGCTTTGCTCTGGCTGGCCAGCCCTCCGTGTGCTCTGGCATACTCTATGGACATGTGCGCTATGCTGCTTTTTTTTTTCTTTCCATTTTTCTTTTTTTTGTTTTGTTACCAGTACATTTCTTTTTTTTTGCTACTGGCAAATGGGCATGTTTTAATGTTCTGGGCATGCAGTTTGTGGTGCTGCAAAGAGGTTTGTGGCACCACAAACTACACATGCCTCCACGTCCAGATGCACCCTCTGAGTGTACCTTGTGAATCATGTGTTTGCACACCTATCAGTGCTAATATTGAGCAAAACCCTGTTACACCCTATAAAGGATCACACAGCATCTCAGGGGCCATGGAATCCTGGTTGAGAATTACTGCTATAAGTAGTCCACCCAGTTGCTTTTTCAAATTAGTACTAACTCTGTGCACATGGTCATCGCTAAAAGATTCAAATCTAAATGGCTGTCTGACAACTTTAAGGCATTCCATTAATTACTGCTGTGACCCAGGAAGGCATGTGGATCATGTCACAGTGTAACACAGCCTGAGGCAGAGAGTCTTTAGTTGTCAGCCCCAGGCCTGTTTCAGTTCAAGGCTTATGCAGTATAGTCACATGATTCTCATTGTACATATGTACTCTGAGTTATTACTGAGATTGGGTTTAACCAGTTGTCAAAAGTCAGGTCTCCCAGACTATTCTTTTAATTTTGTAATTTTTGAGATGGGAATATTTGTCTCTCTTTTTTTTAATTTTTCTGAAGCTATATTCTTTGTGGCTCTGTGTTGTGTGCTTCTTGTGTTATTTGGAGATACATTAGCCTTTTCTCTATAATATGCCTTCATCTGCCAATGTAAAAAATGTGCGTGCGTGTGTGTATGCTCACATGCACGCGGATATAAATTCCTACTTAGTAATGTTCAGCATTGCTTTTAGCAGTGTGTTTTACTTAAGTTCTAATTTAGCCACATCAGTCAAGCTGTTCAGTTCCTGAGTAAGAACTATATACAGATGGTTGCCTTTACTACACTTCAGATGCTTTGGCTATGTGGCACTTGGAATATGCAGCTGCACAATGCATATGTATAGCTATACAGACTTTCAGGTATTTCTGTTTGTAGTTGCCTATCTTGTATTTGGAAATCCCAGTTTGTATTAGCTTCAGACTTGTAACAGGTGCATAGAGAAATTTTGTGTGTACTACTTAGACCGGGGTGGGCAAAATATGGCCCATGGGTTGAGTGCAGCCCACAGAGAGACATTGGCCCATGGTGGGTCCCTCAGTCCTACCTGGCCCATCTGGCCCATGACGTATCCTGCTGTCCCTGGGCATGCAGTGGGGCTGGGGAGGCTCCATGGCTGGACTCCATTTCTAGGCAGCCCAGGCAGCAGTTCCTTCTGGTGGCTGCTGCCACTGGCACAGCCCCATGGAGTCTGGCAGGGACCTGCACACACAGCCCCAGCCCTGGCTCCAGCCCTGCATCCACTTTGGAATTGCTGGTGGCAGTGGTGATGGCGGTGGAGAAGAGCCACAGGGCAGCCCAGGTGCAGGCTCAGGGTGCCTGCAGCAAAAAGGGTATGGAAGTGGCGAGGGGGAGGTAACCATTTTTTCCCATGCCCAGAGGCAGCTTCTGCCTGGCCTGCTCGTCATGGGCAGGTGATCTGGATCAGGAATGGGGCGAGCCAGGGTCAGGGCTGTGCGCATAGGTCCCGGCTGGTCTGGAGCAGGTCTGTTCCATCTGCGGCAGGTGTGGGCTAGGGCCAAGGCCAGGGATGCGCACTCAGATGCTGCTGGGCACTGGTGTGGGGGGGG
>NW_005842028.1:1760175-1779947 GCF_000455745.1 Alligator sinensis | reverse complement strand
GGGTGGGGGGTGCTGACTGGCCCACAACAGCTCCCCAAAACTGTTGTGTGGCCTGCAAGCCCAAATAATTGCCTGCCCCTGACTTAGATGCTACAAAGTTGAATTAATGGGCATTTTATCATAGCCATTTCAGATATTGCAGAAGATACAAAATAACAGAGCATATGGCCTCAAATATGTCATATTTAAAGTTCAGAAAGCTGGATTGTGCAGTATGGATGTTTTACAACTTCTCAATTAGCCCATTTACTTCTTTTCTTCCAGTACAACCAACAGTATTGTTACATCCTATTTTTATTAGAGAAAAAGATTTAGTGTTGTTACTCTTTCTTCAATTTAGAAGTGCACTTACCCTATGAACGTATATATGTTTATGAGTTTGTATTCTTAAACATAGATTAAAATACAGTGGATAGAGAGACACTTCATAAAAATAAAATACTTTTGACTTTAAAATTAGCAGAGAAAACACTTCTGAATGCTGTTTATTCCTGCCATGCAAAATGGCCTCAATCAGACATCATCATAAGCCTCTACGGCTTTAACAGTTCTGTTCTGAGATTTCTACAGACTGGAGACAGAATAAATGTTTTCTAATTTCCTTTAAGCTCAGTGGAACCAATCATGAGCAACTTTTACTCAATTTACCTGTAATTGAATCCTTTACTAATTACTCAATTATTTTTGAATGATAAGGTCTTTATCTCATTTGTAGAACAAAGTCTGGAGTGTGGAACTTTTGAAGTTTCCGCTGTTACTTTTCTAGGTGCTCTGTGTGGAATTTTTAATTCCCTTAATGGATGTTCTCAAATTAGGAGGTCTTGGTGTAAGAAAACCCATTATGTGAGCATTAATGAACTGAGTCACATTTACAGCCCTCTCACTGTGTAATCTACTCCATTCAAAATTCATCACTATAGCACTTCATATTAACAAAAAACAAACAAAAGTGCTGAAGACCGGTATCTTGAATCAAAAATGACTACTTACTCCTCAATAGTGTGTTAAGTTTATTACACATAAGGAAAAGTTTGTTGACCACTGTTTTTGTAGTGGGGAATATTGTTCTTGATAGACTCTGGGTTTTCTAGAGTAGTGCTAGACCTCTTTTTTTTAAACTAAAACTACTGCTTAAAGCATCATTATAACTACTCTCTGTTTTCAGAGACCTCTGAAAATAGGTCTGAATGCAGCTGACAGGAGGGCTCCTTTAACAACCTTCCCAGCAATGGGCTAGAATTTCAGCAGCACCCATTTTTTACTGAGTGCAGGTTGCAGAGAAGAAGAGAGTCAGAAGGGTGGCAAAAGAATTAATTACAGCTCATCGATTTGGGGGTCTATGGATTTCTGGCCCCTGTATGCAAACAGTGGATCACAAAGAAGCCAGGCCACAAGAAAGAAACTGGCTTGTTGTCTGGAAAATCCCTTGTTGAACGTATCTTCCAAACGTTACACAGCATTCATTGCTGGTGTCAGGAAATGTGACGACAGACAGATAGAATCTCTTACTTGCTCAGAGTCAGCTTTATAGCAAGAGTGTCACTGACTCAGCTATTTGATTTTAGCATAAACTCTCTTTAGTCCAAAATATACAGTTAATGTGGGGAAGGGGGTAGTTCTAAGTAACCCAATATGGCTTAATTTTTGCATAACTATATTAATTGACCTTGAATCTAATTCTTAACCCTGTCCAGGGGGCATTTGCTCACTAAGTCAGAAAGTCAGGCGTGCTTTGCTTTGAGGTTAGAACGGATTGGTGTTTAAAAGAACCAGTTCTTTTGGATTTTGTAAATATGACAACTGTAGCTGCTGCATGTCTTGATAGCAAGGATTTATCTTTTACATTCCAATAATTGCTACAAGGGGAACGATGACAGAATCACATAGGCATGTTATGTCTGAAGAAGTGATAAAATGGGGCCAAGAAAGGGGCCTCTTGTTCTCTCAGCCCACAAAGAACTAGCTCAGAGAGACTGAAAGCCGGTGCAGTGAAAGTAACAGTGGAAGCCTTTGTTCCACATAGAATTACTGTGGGAAAAGCTAAGGGAACACTTTAACTGCATACATACTTTTAAATAGGTGCCAGGCCTACATAATGCTTTCCACAAATTCCTATGTAGTAATATGTCTCAGTTGAAATGTTGTGCTTGAGACATACCACTAAAAACATCCAGGAAACCCCATTTGTCATTTACTTGTATGGACCAGGGAGAGAAAAAACTGGTATGGATGGTCTTGCAGCCCAACCCTTAAACAAGATGAATGTTACAGTGGGTGAGACCTTCCTTCCCTCCCTTCCTCCCTCCCTATATTGCTTCATTGCTATTAGCAGGCCCCTTTAGTTGCCACTCTTGGAATGGTCCTGTGGCACAAAGTAGGAGAACAGCATGAAAAGTATGTACAAGTCCTACCTGGCATATCCTCTGCTGACCAGCGAACATAACATGACCAGCCTTTCAGGAACAGCACCACCTTCTGATGGGCACAGTGGACATATCTACACATGACGCTATGTCCCTGCAGAGACATGGTACAGCAGCATAGTGTCCATGGGTGTCTACATGTGACCAGTAGCTGCTTCACCATAGCTATGCACTCCCATGTTATAGCACATCACTACCGCGAAGTAGCTGCTAAAAATAATCTTACGCCACATGTACGACACAGTATGGGCAGTTACTGCACTGTGCTTTAGTACTTCCAAAAAAAAGAGACCTCCTTGTGCCTGAGTGGGAGAAGAGAAAGAAGGTGGAAAACTGGACAAGTGCATCTTTCTTTAGATACATGCTTCAGTTCTCAAGAGTGGGCAAAGCCAAAGCTTGTTGGGCACCTCTACACGTTGCCCTATGGCAATGTTGTTAGTGCACCATGCTTTAGTACTTCCAAAAGGCACAACCATAGAGCAATATGTAGACGCGTCCAACCTACTCTAGTTCTGCCCACTCTTGAGAACTGAAACATGTATATACAGAAAAATGTACTTTTCCAGTTTTCCACCTTCTTTTTTTTCTCCCACTCAGGACAGATCAGATTTTGTCCCTAGTTTCAGAACCAAAGTCCCAAATCTTGATATTAGAGTGTCTTTATTAATCGGCACCCATGTGTTGCCTGGTTGGAGGGATGTTCCCCATCCTGCCAAGTCTTGGCTTGACTTGGCTTGGCTTCCCGCCAAGTCTTCTTTCCACACTCCAGGATTTGACTCTGGATTATTACACGCACACATACAAATACATTCAGGGTAACATTGGTAAGTCAGTGTAAATGACTGAACTGAAGCCCTTCAGCAATAAGGATCATAATGCCATTTTGCACTTAGCCTTTGTTTTTTATGCTTTCTTGTTTCATCATCCCATGTTTTGGTGCATTAGCTACTTCTATATGTGTGAGTCAGCTAAGTGAGACGGACACTGCAGTAGTTTGCGTTGTATGTTATGAAACAGTTGGAAGTGGTTAAAAATAACCCCCTATTCTGTTCCCTTGAGAGATATTTTTGTTGGCCATGTTAGAAGCCTGTCATTTGATTCATTCAGTGGGACTCGTTTTAGTCCTTTAAAACACAGTGGAGACTCAGTAAAAGGTCAAAGCCAGCATGAGTTGTGGTTTTTTCAAAGCTGTGATAGAAACTAAATAATAGTCAACATGGTGAAATGTCTGGTAAAAATCCAAACCAGGGGAAGCATTCACTTGCGTATGGTTAACCATTGTAGCAAAGATGTATGCATTCGTTTGCTGAAACATGGATCGAGGATCACAGCTAGAAGTGCTGGTAAGTTTAAATCTATTTTGCTCAGATACTTTTATGGCTTTTTTGCAGAAAACTCTTATTTCCAGTTTTGCCTTGTAGTTTGCTATGCTAACCCAGATCATTTTGAGAGAAGCAAACTAATACAAGTGACAAAATGTTTTTATTGGGATAGGGGGAAAAGAAGGAGCGGCTAACAATGGGAGAGGGGTGAGTCTAGTAGATGCATGAGGTCTGTCATGCAGCTTACTTAACAAACAATAGAATTTAAGTCTGAATTTTGAGCAAATGCTTCGCTGGAATTTTACTCCTGCTGCATGTCCGGAAAGGAGAAAAATATAAATCTGAAAAGTTTAGAGAAAAATTCTTAAATGGGGTTTTTTAGTGACTGCTGCAGTACCATAATGAGTGCTGTTCAGCTTACCACTTACACTAATCAAAATGAAGTCAGGCTACCAGAACATGCCATCTTTTTCTTTGTATTTTACAATAAATAACATTATTTTTTTAATTGTCAGCTAATTGAAGATTTATGCAGTATATATTAAAGTAAATAATGGGATGTAATTGAAAAATCCTGGACCTGATTTTGATGTATATGAGAAATAACTACCCCAAAGTTTAAAAAAAAATTACGACAGAGTAAAAGAATCAGGTCTACTTGCATGTATATACTGGGCATATCATATACTTGCCAGTATCTGTTATTGAATGCTAAGATGTCATTTATTTTCCTATCGTTATCCTTCATTCAGTTTGTGAACTTTTTGCACTTCAATTAGCAATGACTGTGCAAATGGTCAGTTTACATGGTCATCTGGGGGCAAGAACAGCGTGGTGCATATGGAGCCCGAGTTAGCTGGGGACAGCAGTGGCAGCAGGTAGGGGACATCCCTAGCTGGTGGGGAACATCAGGGGGATCAGGAAGGGAGTGGTGGCTCAGGAGCTGCCTTGCTGCCAATGCCACTGTCCACAGCTTCGTCCAGTTCCCCTGTACAGCCAGGCTGGAGTGTGACAGGAGTGGCTCAGGAGCTGGTGCTGGTGATGCTGGGGGAGGTGGGAGAAGAGGATATGCTGCTGTATGGGAGAGAGGATATGCTGCTGAGCATAGAGGGGAAGAGAGGGGAATTTTACCTGATTTGGGACTTTAAACCATGCTGCTGCTCCTGTGGCATGGTTGAAATGGGGGTTGTGACTACAGCACTGCAATCTCTCTGGATCTGCCCTTGGAGCCTCACAGGAAATACCCATCTGTGACATGTCACCACCTCCTACTTCTTCAGCAGGCTGTGAAGCACTGAGGGTGTTCTAGGGCTAGTAGGTGATGACCAGAGCAAACCTACACCTCAGAGGTGAGCAACAGGCTATGAGCACCCTGAACACATATAAACTCTCTCGGTGGAACTTGGGCCAATACAGTAATTAACCTTAGCATTAGTGCCTAAATTAGCTTCCAACAATGTAGGTTTAAAATGTTACCTGTATGACCCTCATCCTGATCGGTAATTTAAGCAAAATCAGTAGATTGGTCAAAATATACAATGTGGGAACTAATAATTATGTTCACACTGCATCATTGCCACCCTTCCAAAAATCATGAGTTGGCTTAAAAAATGGGATTTCCTAAAACTCAAGTCTTCTGGGTGTGCATTCTGATTTTTTTTGTAATTCCTTGTTTTTGGTCTTGTTCATAAAACTCCTGAAATGCATAAACAATGCACACACAAAGTGTAGAACCTGCCTCCTTTCGCTTCTGGTGGATGGTATCCCACTTTTCCCTCCTTCAAGCACTAGCTCACCTCTTATCTCCATGTCCTGGCTTCTGCAGCCTCTTTCTACTCCTGCTGGGCATGGCTCCCCCACAAGGTCTACCTGTGTGTAGCTCCCCCTGAGTCCCTTGCTCAGCTTTTCCCCTGTCCAAGATGCTGGCCTGAGCCACTCACATTCTACCCTCTAGTGATTTCCTCCTCTCGGGGCACAGTACTGCCTTCTACTCAGGCCTCTACTTTCTGACAGTCTGCTTCCCACCTTGATCCTGCTGCCCTGTTCTCGAAAGGATGGCCTGGCTGATTCTGGTTTCTTGAAGACTTGAAGGAATGGAGAGAGAGCATGTGCCAGGAAACACTTTTTCTGGTGTTTCTCAGAAGGATACATTAGTCAGGCCAGAACCCTATGCTGATGTGCTTTTTTACTACTTCCAGTACCAAAGCTAGCCCATGTGTTTCATTGTATCCTTTCAACTGTATGAACAGGGAGGAGCAGCAGAAACTGGCCATGCTGCTTCCCATGGGCGACTGGTGCCTCCCAAATCTGGGTGGAGCACCAGATTGCCAACATGGGGGAGGTCCCCCAGCAGCTGATTGCCAAGCCAGCGGCAAAACAGGAAGCGCACTTCCAGTTTCACAGCTGGTGCTTCCAGGGGGTGCATGGCCGATCTCAGAGGGTGCATGTACCTACACATTGCCAGTGCTGCTTCCTACTTCTTTGCTTGCTTCAAGACAGTACTAGCAATGGAACAAAGATTCACTTCACAGGATAGAAGCAGCAGAATAGTGCCTCCAGTTCATGGCAGCTGGAACTGCAGTCCAAGAACTGCAGCATCATAGAAATTAGGGGTGGAAGGGACCTCAGGAGGTCATCTAGTCCAACCCCCTGCTCAAAGCAGGACCATACCCAACTAGATCATCCCAGCCAAAGTTTTGTCTAACCGCGCCTTGAAAACCTCCAAGGATGGAGATTTCACCACCTCTCTGGATAACCTGTTCCTATGTTTTACTACCCTACTGGTGAGAAAATTATTCCTAATGTCTGACTGAAACTTCCCTTGCTGCAACTTGAGACCATTGCTCCTTGTTCTGTCAGTTGCAAAGAAGGCCAAATCTTGGCTGCCGAGATTTCCTGGAAAGAGGCCAGTTGTGATGTCACAAAATTGTTGCACTTGCAAAAATATTGGGATATTGTGAGACTCCATTTCTACTTGAGTTAGTGCTGCAGTCTCAGTAAGACTAGAAGCAATTGAAATCTGTCTGCATGGGAGCAGGCAGTTGCTACATTGTAAAAATTATTATTAAATATTTTTCTTGTTGAGAGTGAAATTCACTTCCCTCTGTATAAAGACAAATAGTTTATGTGTGGAAGCTGTGCCTTCCCACCCTGAGACCTGGCCACAGGGCTGTGGTGGCAATTCAGTGCAGTGCTACTCAAGCCACTTTTGAGGGAGTTGCAATTAATGTTTCAGTTCATCATGGATCTTGCTTCCTTCCCCATAGTACTTCAGTCAATACAAAGGCATGATAATTCTATTCACAATTTCTGTGCATTGGCACTATGAGGCATAAGCTTGTGTTGGGCCTTGCACAGCCGAATTTCATCCTGATTTGAATCAAAGGAAATACTTCCGTTGCTAAAAGCCAAGCAGTTGAACTGGATGTAGGCACAAAGAGGTCTGTTTTTTCTCCCCTGCTAAAAGCTGGGGAAATCTGCTTCATCTGAGTTTTAATTGTTCTGCTTGTGTCATTATGAAATTTCTCCCTGGTATTTTAATAATGCTCTTGAGCATGTCATCTATCAAGGCTTACATTCCTGGAAAAGTTAATGACATTCACTGTATGTAATTTTGCATTGCAGGGAACTCTCTTTCCTCCCACCCTCCACCCCTCACATCAAAATTTAATTTCTCATTCCCTTAATTAAAAAAAACCACAATGAACACAAAAAACTTTTTTTTCTCCTTTTCTGTAGAGCTGTGCAATGAATCCACTCACTTACAGTTTAAATTTTTATTAGAGATATAATATTTGTCTTCCGTTTCATTGTGAATCATCTATATTTGTTGTAAACATAATGGTGTCGCTAGGGTTCCTCTCCACCCTGCTAATCCTCAGCTGCTGTTTTGGCCTGGGGTGCCAGGGGTCCAGTTCGTCTGGTTCACTGTGTACAGCTGCTGCAGTGCTTGTCTCGTACTCAGCTGTTCATGTTCTAATTTGTAGTTGTGAATCTAAGGTCTGGAGTCATCCCAGCTTTTTCCAGAGATAGAGAAGAGAGGTATTGAGATCTGGCTGGTGTACAACAGGATTTTCCTTTATAAAACTGATATAGCTGCCAGAAAAATGTTGCAAACTTTTGGAAATAAGAGATAAAAGCGTGGAAAGTTAGACATTATCTGATGCCAATAACATGTCACAAAAAGCATATAATTACCTATAAAAGCAGAGAAAGAATGAATGAGAGAATCAATGTTCTAGGATGTAATTTAATATTGAGTTCAGAGGTTCTTTTAAATCAAATTATTAACAATATAAATTGTAACTAGTATTAATGAACTGTGGACTTTAAAATGTCCCAGAAAACTTTATTTAATAACAGAGCCTCTGTGGCTTCAAAGGACTGAAGGCAAAATAGCTTTTTTCTACAAGTAAGTCCAAAAGATTTTTAGGATTGTCACTCATTAAGTTGGATAAAATTGGCTGTAAATCTATGTTTGGGTTTTCCTTGCTGTTTCAGGAGGATCACAAAATTTTGGGGAATTGTTTTTAAACTCAGATTCATCACTTTTGTTAAGCTGAAATTTAGATCCTCTGGAAATGTATCCAAAAGCTAACCAAAGGTGCCAGCTTCTAAGAAAATGTTTGTGAACCAGTGTCATGGCATTTGAATTTCTGCACTTTGAGTCTGCATTCTTATGCTGTGCAAAATAAGTGGTGCAGTGCCATATGGGTTATAATATGACACCATGCCATGATGTATGTGATCTTCTGTCAAAATGTGATGGGTCTGAAATACAACTAGCGTACTGTACTATGACTGAAACATTCATGTGGACAGTGGTAATGTTATAGCACGTGCTGAGTATGAAGGGGGAGAATCCAGATTGTTCTGTGTTCTAAATTTCAAATGGACCTTGCAGTACGGGCACTTGGAAACTCTGGCCCTTATTTTTCAGTGCTACGCATACCTGTAGTCACTTTTATCTGGGCTCAGGTGGTATAAAACACCTGAGGTACTACTAGCTAGCATGCAAACTTTCAGGACGTCAGCTACTTTGGGGTAACTGCAGTCCCTTATCCTGTGGAAAATGCACGGTAGCTTGACCCTCTGTTGAAGTGGGGTAAGCTACCTTGCATTTACTGCGAGAGGAGGAGTGTGCACTCAGGCTGTTTTTCAGAGTAAAAGGACCTGATACAGAGGCCATTTGCAATGCATCTTACCTTGTAGTAAATTGCTTGTATGTCCATAAGCCATGCCACGCTTACCAGGGCACTTCTCTAACATTAAGCCTACATTACCAGGTGATAAAAGCTAAAGATTGTATTTATTTTGCTAACTCCTCATAGGGCATTTATTCATGATATGCAAAACTAGATTATTCTGTATTTGCATCATTCAGAATGCAATTTTGACTTCCTTAAACTTCTACAATTCATTGCTAACATCCAAGTGTACTATTCTTTTTTAAGCACTCTCTTAGTAAATGACTGAATAGCATGGATTGATAGCACTTGTGGTTTTGGCTTTTCTATGTATTTTCCTCTGATTATCTTTCTCCTAAATCATTAGCTTCTATTGATTAAGGGTGCTGTTGTATTGATGTTGGCTTTTGAGCATTTCAGTTCTTAACTCCTCCTAGAAACCCCTCAGAAAACTATGAGCTGTCAGTATTTGCATTTCTGCCTTCTTTCTGTACATTCACAGCAGGGCCAAATGAAGTTTGCCAGGTGGTTGAAATGAGAATAATATTGGTTCATATCAATACCATCTTTCCCATTTATGTGAACTATGCATCTCATGTACACTTGAATTGGCCAGGGGGAAAGGAGAGAAAGTGCAAAATTGTTTATATAGGGGTCACCTTTCTTAGGAGCAGTTGCAGCTGTTCCCTAGATGGTAGGAAATACGATGGGAAGATATTAGTGACCTTGTCCCTAAGCAGGTATAAGAAGGCACCAGGTCAAAATTCTCAAATTTGGATGGCTAAAGTTAGGTCCTTAAATCCATGCTTAAGCATAAAAGTAAATTGCATGATTTACCTTTTATTTCCCTTTGGATTACATGGACACCCAGCATCTCTGAAAATCTGTTCACTTAATTACCTTAATGTAGATTTGAAAATGTTGAAAATGTAGATTATTGTACATAACGTGGAACGCTGAAGTGATGGTATGTAACAAAAAATGTCTAGCTTGATCATTCGTGATGGAAGAAGTGTGCTGTTAAGAAATGTGCATAGGTCTTCCATTGAACCGAGTTACAATGATAGGATGGCAGAAAAGGGGTGTGGCATGAGAAATACAAAGTACACAAGAATGATCTTGCGTGTAGTTATCTTTATAACTCAGGATAATGGTTTCTCAGTTCCTGCTCTGTACCATATGTTTACAAAGCTATTGCACATCTCTTGATTACAGGGGTAGAAAATTGTGGCTGAATTTTATAGAATCTTACCCAGAATTTTACAAATGCTACTTTGTACTTGTTCTCTTTTAGTAGGGCTTTGCAGTTAGCACTCCCTTGCTTAGCACTGAAAAGTTTGTGCCTAGTACAGGAAACGGTTGAAATGGACTTGTCAGTTGTTTCCTATTACCCTGTAGAAATGCTCATGCAGCTTATCGTAGCCAAAGATATCCAAGAGTAACTGGGCCTGATTCTCCACTGCATTATTCCAGGTTGACATGTTTGTAACTCTATTAAATATGGAGTAATACAGTAGTGTTTTGGTTTCTATGTGGGCCTAGCCTTTTGCTTAAAGCCAGTGACAGGAGCTGACCTTGTTGAGTGCTAATTGCATTCTGACTTGGACTTCCTTGGTGACTTCAGACAAGTCACTTAACCTTTCAGGATGGGTTTTGCCATCCACAGAGGAAACTGCCAACTTCTTATGGCTGTTGTGAGACTTTACTAATCATTTTTCAAGTGCTGAGAGATTCCCAGATGGTAAGCATCCTAAAATGAGAACATCCATGAGTTATTTTATTATTTTAATATTCATATCATCACATGTGGGTTTTGGTCCCATTCCACAGATGCTAAGATAAGTTACGCATGGGGAAAGTTTGAAATTCTTTTCTCAATACCTTCCTGTGCTTTTAAATCAAATTTGTCTTTGATTACCACTTGTTGCTTTGTTCCTTTTCTTTCCCTTGCTCATTCCTGCCATGCTGCTGGTGATCATTAGCTTGAAAGTATTTGAAAATGACCTATCTTTGAAGCCTTTACATCACAATCAGGACCCAATCAGAACACTTTGAGATTTTAAAATTACTTTCACTGTGTTGTTATTCGTGTTGGATGAATGTAATAAGTTTGAAAGGGACAAGAAGAAAGTGAGGGGAGAGATTTCAGAGGAAGGGAGACGAGGGACAGATTGGTAAGAATGAGAGAGAGAAGAGCATAAAGGAGACAGTGATGGAGACAGAGACCATTAACAAGGACAGACAATATATGAACGAGAGATCTTTCATAGGGAGAATATTTACTATTAAAACACTTTCTCTTTCATCCATATCTGTTCTCTGCACAATGTATAAACCCAGTTCCCCTTTAGTTCCATTCCTTTTGATAGGAATTTACCTTAATGCCATGGCATTTATGGTATTGGGTAAATTTTGTAATTATGTACATTTCTATCTGTTATCTATCACTTTGTTGCTAATTTCAAATGAGGGATGGGATATATATTTTATAGCGGCACCCTTTTAATGTGTTGTTTTTAAATTAAGAGCAATTAATATATGTACTTGTGTTTGGTGGCTAAAAAGGTAAACGGGTGTCAAGTTTGGAGTATTGCATTCCTGTAAAAAATGCTCTTGTTTGGTTGGGTGGAATTACAAAGACACTATATTAGTTATTCTGCTAATTTTAGATAGTGGCTGGAAGTGTATTCAATTTAAGGGAACAGATTATAGGAATATGATTACTGAACTCTCCTTGCACTCCTCTGTTCCTAAGGGATAGTTCATCTGGGGCATCTTCTCTAAAATGTCTTACTGAAGGCTGACTTAGCCTTTTCTGACATCAGAAATTTCAGATCACCAGAATTAAGGTTCTTTTTTTCCTTCCATTTTAGGTATCCATCTGCCAAAGGAAGATGAGATCTCAGTTCCTGTGATAGCCAGCTCCCCTGTTAAGGATGCTGGGGAGAGCATAGATTTCACAATTGAGGAGGAAGAGAAAATCAAAGAGGAACCCTTAACCATCTCAGAACTGGTGTACAACCCAAGTGCCAGCTTGCTGCCCACCCCAGTTGATGAAAATGAGATTGATATGCTCTTTGATACCCCTTTGAGGGCAGAGAATGACAAAGACGACACTGATTCATTTGAGGAACTGGAAGTGGATGAAAATGCATTTTTGGTCGCAGAAGAAGAGGAGCTGAAAGAAGCCCGGAGAGCACTTAGGTGTAGCTATGACTTTCTGATGGGCAACATACAGGTCAATGCCTTTGTGAAGAGTTTCTCCAGACTTCTTCTCGTAGGTCTTGGACTGTTGCTGTTTGTGTTCCCCCTTCTCCTTGTTCTCTTGGAGTCAGATCTTAATATCTCCTTTCTCCATGAAATTCGTCAGACACCAGAGTTCCAGCAGTTTCACGTTGAATATTACTGCCCTCTCAGGCAATGGGTTGCTTGCAAAATAAACTTCATTTTTGACATGCTGGGCAGCTCTTAAATTTAAAAAAAATGCGAGACAACTAAGGGCTATATTCAAAATAACAGTTAGTGCAAGCTTCTCATAATGCTTGTGGGGCCATCAGCAGGTAGTTGACTTCATTTTCAGCTCATAAGACTGCTCAAGTTCTTAAGTTTACTTTACATAAATAACTGCTTTCATTACAGGCTTATAAGGTGGCCTTTAAATAACCAAAAAGAGGTTTTATTTTTATTGCATTTCAGATTTCCTGAGTCATCTATTGTATCACACCATGCACGACTGGGTTCATCATTTGTAACCTTACAAGCCATGACATTTGGAGTCTGAAATTTAGTGAGAGAGGTGTTTTTGAATATATTCCTTAGTGTAAGAATCTCTTCTAACCAATGCCTATACAAGCAATGTTTATGCTGGGTTTTGTTTCTTGGTTTGTTTTTCTGGTTTTGTTTTTTTTTTAACGATTTGATGTGTTTAAAATATTTTGGTAAATTTTTAGCAATTGAGAACTCCTGAAGTTATTTAAATGTACAGATTGGTAAGAATAATGCACAAGGGGATGTATGGGGATTTCTTAATGTTTTAACAATGATTTGTTTTTAAAATATTTTGGCTGGACAGTATCTGTTATAGCTGGATACAAGTTGGCCTGTGGTCTGGGCAAAGTACAGTAAGTTCGCTCAAGTTTAGTGGGGGCTGCTGAGGGGAGATGAAATGACACAGAATCATCAAATATGCTTCTAAATGGCATAGTGCTAAAGATTGGGAAGGTGAATATCATTGACAAAATGATTATCCATCTTCATCTGTGTCCTGTCATCTAATTTTTCAATCAGTGCTGCAGAAAAACCTTTAAGACAGTCCAAGCAAGTGTCGTAAGAGGGTGTGATGGATCTTTGAAATAAATGTAGATTATTGTACATAACATGGAAACCTGAAGTGATGGTAAGTACCAAAAATTGCTAGCTAGACCAGTAGGTGAGTGACCTACTTTTTTTTTTTAATGGTCTTTTAAACAGTGAAGCATTAGACTATACAGTTGATGTGAAAGTCTTCTATGAATAATAAAAGGATAAAACATTATTAAAAGAAACATACTGGTCCCTGATTCCCTTTCTTATTAATCTCAGAGAATCCTCATTAACTGTGTTGTCATTTCCTGTGTGTGCTGATTCTTACCCTGTATGTGTGTCAGTGCACTTGCATTATTTCCCTCTGTGTATCAAACTAGTCATAGGGGTCTATTGTTGTGTTAATGTACCAAGGAATTGTATATCTGCAGTAGTTCACATTATTGTTTAGAAAATATACATACAAAAAACCTTGTGAGCATTGAGAAAATCAGTAGATCCCCAAAAACTAAAGAAAAATGAAATTATATTTGGAAACTGGAGCATCATCATAGCAGATCCTTTTTTTTAAAGCATCACTGTTGATGTATTGATTTTCTTCAATTTAAGCTAGTGAACTACAGCTTCAGCCTCATAATCTCTCCTTGATGGAGTTCCTTAAGTGGAAATGTAGTTGAGAATGTTTGTCAGAACAGTTCTTGTCATGTTGTAACAATAGCTGTAAGTCACACAGCGCCAGATTGAATTTATTCTTTGAAAGAGGGAATCTTAACTCCCTACTTTATGCTTTCTAAGCCTTTGCACGACCAGTTTGAAAACTGAAATTTCCCATGAAGTTGTTTATTCTTTTTCTTTTCCACCCCTTTTAAAACGATATAGCGTTCATAGTTTTTAGGAATTGCTCTTCCTAATTGTCAACTTCTGGATTCTTCCCCATTTCCCAACAATAAATGTGAAATAGAGCCATTCAGTCTCCTGTCTCTTCATTCTGTCTTTTTTCATAAGTCTGTTCCTAATGAGGATCGTTATTAATTGGTTGGTTGGTGCATATTTCATCTTGTGTAACTTGCAGCTAAACAGTCCTTTCCCTTTAGACAAGAATCATCCAGTCCACTAGAATTTTTTACAGCAAACTAAAGTAGACGTATGACTTTAACAGGAATTATTTCTGTATAGTTCATATTCATTCATATATATATATATATATATATATATATATATATATATATATATATATATATATATATATATGAATATAGATTCCTGTATAAAGTTGTGAGCTGAGAGTTCCTGGATGGTGATGGTTATAAGAGCAGGCAACTTGCTAGAGTACAGGGAGATAGTTCCATGCCAGGTCCTATTTATTAAGTCCCATAATTATAAAAAGTTAGGTCCAGTGTTCTAAAATGTAGTCTTGTCCATGTAGAGCTCCAAGAATTGGAGCATATGTTTTGTTTGATTAAACTCTATCTGCAAATGGCTGAGTTGCATGAGGAAAAGATAACCTCAGAGAGAGCACAGTGCAATAAGGTTATATGTAGGGTTAAATGCAAGTGTGTGTGTATGTGCCTTTACTGTACGTGTGTACATACAGTCCTTGCCTTTTAAAATTCCTCCTATCAAACAGGTAACTTTCTGCTCTATCAGGTAAATTTTACTGAAAAAAACATGGAGTTTCTGGAAGATTTTGCTACATATCAGTTGAAATTTAAAGGGCCAGGACTCTATACACACACAGACAACACTCATAAAAATGAACTGGTATACAGTATGGCATTATATATATGTATGTATATGTGTGTGTGTGTGTGTGTATGTATATATGTACATGCATACATGTGTGCATACACACACACCAATGTCTTAGTGCTCAAGATGACAGCCGAATTATGAATTATGTAGGTACAGTATTGTGTATTTCTGTCTGTGCTTGGAATATATTGTAAAATGTTATGTACTTGAAATCTATTTTGTGGTTTGTCTAATATTTATAAATGCGACTCTGGGAAGAATTTAAAAATGGGTTTATTTCACTGAAATGCAAAAGACTTGGGGGAAATGTACCTGTAACTCGAGCCTTATCTTTGTACAGTGAATTTCACATTTCTATGTCAACATCCTGATTGTTTTGTATGTTGATACGATGGCAGGAATCCCTAATAAAAACACACTGGAAAAATGCTCTGCAATGCTGGATTTTTTTTTCTGATGAAGGAAAGTTTATTGCTGTGGGAGATGACCCTAACTCCTGTACAAATTAAATATATATTTTATATAGTGTACTTTGTTCGGACTTAATTGTCATGAAATTGCAGTTTTTCTGTTACAATTGCAAGTTGGTGTTTTCTATATTTATGTTTCATGAACTATAGATACAGTAAATATATGTTGAATTTTGAATTATGTAATTCATATTTTTGTTGTTAATTTGAGCATGATATGTATGGATACCCAAAAACTTCATATTTGCTTTACTTATGATAGATCTGTGTTTGTGGTGCATAAACTATTTCACAGCTTAGTCAATTATGGAAGCACTGGCCGTGATACCATGCTTCAAGTCAAGCCAGGTCAAAGCAGGGATTCATCTTCATTATAACACATGAACAAAATAGAATAGCTGCCCCCAAATCATTGCTTCTACTCTGATTATTAAATTAATTTTATAAAAATGTATAAATAGTAATTAGCTTGAGTTGACTAATTTAAAAATGGGCACTTGGTGAAATTTTGTTACCGTCAGTCTTTCTTAGGTTTCAATGATCTTAATAACAAAATAACAGATTCTACAGGCCTTCTATATCATTAAAACTCTTTGAAAGGCCATGTGCAAGCTACATTTGAAGAAATTAAGCTGAAGTAAGGCTACAATATTAGTGGTTGTATGTATCTGTTATGATTGGACAACATCAGTATTCATCTCATCTGGGTGATGTGCCATTAAAAATTACCTGGATGTTCACATGCAAGTGCCTCACTTGTTCTCCAAAATATCAGAGTTCAGTGAAAAATGTAGTAAATCACTAGCAACTATGGTTGCTAATTAAAAAAAAAAAAAAAAAAAAAAAAAAAAAAAAGGAAGGGGGGAGAGAATAGAGGCAGAAACAGAATCTCCCTCCTTGTCCCCATCAACCATGAATCAAGTGTGACCAAAGCGGATAAGCTGCTTGAGTTCATGGCTATATCTTTTAGTAGACCCAACTGTAAACTGTTGGGAAAGATATTAGACAAGACTTAGGATGAGGTTACATGTTATAATTAGACCATATTAAGGACACTTTAAATGCGTGTGTCTGGTGTCTGCACATTAAAGCTTGTTAGCAAGTGCTAAGTGCCCTCTAGGCATGTTATTAAGGTTATGCCACTTGGAACAAAGATTATCTTCGAACTCTGCTCCCTAGCTCTATTTACCTTAACTTCTGGCTGCTTCACTGAGATAAAAAAAAAACAGTGTGGTGTTACGGTTTACCTTTGAACCATTCTAAAGACATCTAAAATGGGAGTGTCCCTGCATTAAAGGGTGTTAAACAGCTAAGTATCTTAAGATGCCTCTAAGCATCTTAAAGTTACACCACTTTGAGCAGGGGTTATCTTTGAGCTGTTCTACCTAGCTCAAGCTAGGGTATTGTTAATCCGCTCCATGGACATAAACCAACCAATTTGCAGTCATCCAGCATTTTAGGATTCATGGCTCCCAGCCCCTCTATTCCTGACAACATTTCCATACTCCCAAGCTCTATGCCCAGGGTGTGGTACTGGCCCTAAACCAACCCTTGCATCCACCCCTGATGGGTATGACCCTAGCCCACATGGTACCACGCTGCTGGTTCCAAGAACCACAGGACACCCAATCCAGGCCCCGGGCCGGGGGCTATATATGTGGCCCTCCCTTCAGAGGGCTGACCTCACATCTGGGTGTTTCCCCTTGAGCCAGGAAAGTTGTGGGGGGAAGGAGTGTAGCTTCTCTCCCCAACATCCTGCATTACTTGGGAGGGATGGTAGAAGTGCCTGCCTAGCACCAAGTCCCACAAGATCATGTAGTCTGGGGCAGCTTTCTTCTGCCAGGTTCATGGTGTTGCCACAGTTAACCCCCAGTGGCTCTGTGCTGGGAGTGGAGCCACAGGGCAGCAAGAGCATGTTGCCCAGAGCTCTGTGCTGTCACTGTACTTAACCTGACAGGAGTGGGTGGGGGGAATCAGAGGTGCTGAGTATATGGGGGCCCAAGGGCCCTAGTCCCACTTCAGAAAGAGAGGTGTCATCTGAAATGCCTAAAACTTTCCACATGACCATCAACTTTTGCCATCCACCCCCCAGCAAAAATAAGCCAATGCCTAATGGGGCAGAGATGCCAATTGATCCTTTCCATTCCAGGCCCATTGGCCCCATACCCACTGCCAGGGGCAGGTGGTGCAGGTGGGCCAGTGATGTCCCCATGGAGACTGCTCTGGGACCCTTATGGGCAGGGCATGCTTGTCCAGGTGGATGGGATTGAGGATAGGCAGGCAAAGAGTGGCATCCAGAAGTGGGAAGGGCAGGGGCTAGGACTGGTGCTGGGATCACAGGGTGGTGATAGCATGGGGCCAGGTCTGTGGCCTTGGCAGAGCTGCAAGCAACTTCCTGCTCATCCCTGTGGTGGGTGCTGGCTCTGTGAGCAGGGGGACAGCCAGGCAGCAGGTGAGTTGGGGTGGGGAAAGGGGTGAAGGGGGACAGGGGGAAACAGGAGAAGGAACGGAGGGGGGAAAGGGAGGGGGCAGGGGAACAATGGGCATGGGCAGAGGTGGGCATTGGGAAGGGAGATGGGGTTGAGGGGGGAGTAGCTGGGTGAGGAACTGCTGGGCAGACACAGAAGGGGAGCAGGTGGGCCTGGCAGCTTCCTATGCACCTGGATTAGACCAATGCCACTCCTGCCAGGCCGTATGGCAGCACTGCCCTACAGCATGCAAAGACGGCGCAGGCTGCAAGCAGCCTGGAAGCAAGCAGGGAAGGGGATCCTCACCAATCCACTACTGCCACTGCTGGTCTTGGTGGCATGGGGGTGATTTGGGTGGGGGGTGATCCAAGCAGTTGAAAGAGATTGGGGCATCAGGGGGTGATCAAAGTGGAAGGGTAATTAGGAGGATGGCAGGGAAAACCAGGGGGCAATCAGGGCAGGGACCCGTGGGGAGTCTAAGCAGCAGTGGGGGTGACCCATATGGCTGGGGGTGTGGAGATCAAGACAATAGTGCTAAATGAGGAGTATGTGTGTGTGGGGTGGGTGGGGGGTGGGGGCAAGAAATTGGGGATGATCCAAGTACTATGGGAGGGCTCCCCTGCCCTCTTCCCCTGCTAGTCTATGCTGGGGCTAGAGAGCTGGCAAATTGGGGAGGCATAGAGCAGACTTGGCAGCTCTCGGCCATGCACCTGCTCCCCAGGCCTCTAGCAGCAAGTTTGCTGTGCACATTAGAGAGGGCATTAAGTCTGAGCGTGCAACTGCTCACAGCCTGTGCTGACTTTAACACAACCTAACACTCCTCAGAGTTAGCACGTGCTAATTGTAACCCTGAGTCTGGAACAAAACTTCTGAGATGTGCCATGCCCCCTATCAATCTAACTAAATAGAAAGCTGATCAGATGCTTCATATTTCAATGTTTTTAATTCTTCCTGAGCTTATGAAGTTTTTTACCAGCATTTTCCAAAATGGTAGGGTGGCACAAAATACGTATATATTAAAACATGCATCCTGTTAATGAACCATGTCAGGACTAGTCTTCCTCAAGTGGGGCTCAGCTTTCAAAAGATTAGGAAACTACTGGAGGATATGGAGGATCTTGTCAGCTTCATGAGATTGCAATAAATCACTGCCTGCACTATTTGTACTGGCGTACTTGAGATTTTCTCATGTCAGGTTTCAAGAAGGTCTCTGAGTAAGTAATCTGGTGCATATATCAGGCAGTGCAGCTGTTAAAGGCACTTTTGAGAGCAGAGGCATTGATCAACATTCCTGCATGTAGAAGGGCTGTCATTCCTTAGCTGTACAAAGGCTAGTATTTGTCCAATCTTTCTTTGGTGGATTCTGACCCTTATCCTACAGATCCTTATATAGATCCTTACTGAGCCCTTTTCTGAGCCTCTGAAGCAGAGTCATTTGTGTGTGCAGTCAACAAGGTTATTCTATTATACACCACTGCAAGAGGTTCAATATTTTGTAGCCACCTCCTAGACTAGAGATTAAAGCTGTTCTTTGTCCCTGTAAAATTGTTTAATAATACAAAATGACCTGGTTTTAAACCTGTTGTATAACTACTAACAATGAAAACCTTCATTTTTACAAAATACATCAGCTTGTCATAATCCAGTGGTTGTCAACCGCAGACACACATACCCCTAGGGGTACTTAAGAGGGTTGTAGGGGGTCCGCAGAAGTGATGTGGCCAATAATTGCCGCGTGCCTGCCGCAGCCCAGTCACATGGAGAGCAACCGGGTCTAGCTGGTAAGTCTATTGTGGGGGAAAGGGTGTGGGGGAAGGCATGAACAATGCATGCCCCTGCAGCTGGGGGG
>NW_005842028.1:1755058-1760008 GCF_000455745.1 Alligator sinensis | reverse complement strand
GGGGGGGGGGGGGGGGGGGGGGCCTGGCCACTATGTGCAACCCAGGAGGGCATGGGGGGGTGCCCCTAGATCTGGGCATGGGGCTCTTCCCGGTGGGGAGGCCGGGCTGTGCTTGGGGTGGGTGGCAGCAGTGCTGGGAGGGGAGGTTTGGGGGGGGCTACGGTGAATTCTGGAGTGGCTGAACTATAGCCCCACTCCCATAGGCCCCTGTGATGAGGCCCCTGCTGGAGCAGGGACAAGTGCTGCAAACCCAGGGTAGGACATGGGACAGCTGCGAGTGCCTCATCCAGGAGGTGTGGGGGGTGTTGGCTCCCACCAGTGCTCACACCCCGGCAGGGCATGGGGGGCATGTGCCCCTGGATGTGCACGCAGTGCAGGGCAGGCTGCAGGCCACAGCTGGGGAAGCACTGGGTTGTTCCCAGTGGGGGTGTTGGGCCAGGCTGTGCTGGGAAGTGCTGTTGGGGGGGGCTATGGCAAATTCTGGAGTGGCTGAAGCCCCTCCCATAGCCCACTCCCAGCGCTTCCACCACCCACCCTGAGCGCAGCCTGGCCCAGCCCTTGCCGGGAAGAGCCTGGTGCAACCCTGGCCCCAGCCTGCCCTGCCCCACATGCAGATCTGAGGGCACGTGCCCCCATGCCCTCCCAAGGTGTGTGCAGTGACGGGAGCTGCCACCCCCATGCCATCTGCCTGAGACACTCGCAGCTCTGTCTCATGCTCTGCCTCAGCTGGGCAGTGCCTGCCCCTGCTCCAGCCCCAGCCCCAGCCCCACTCCCTCCCTCACTGCGGGGGCTAATGGGGGGAGGGGGCTGCAGCTACTCCAGAATTCGCTGTAGCCCCCCCAATTCTCCCTCCCAGTGCCACCACTGACCGCCCCAAGTGCGGGCTGGCCCAGCCTGCACTTGGAAGAGCCCAGCACTAGCCGGAACCTGTCCGCACCCCACATGCACTTCTGGAAGTACACGCCCCCATGCCCTCCGGGGGGGTGTGTAGTGGCGGAAACCACACCCCACTACACAGGTCAGTCCTGTGCCCTGCTCCAGCTGGGCAGTCCCTGCTCCTGCCTCAGCCCCACTTCTTCCACCACCGCTGGGGCCCTGCTCTGCCACCACCATCTGCCCCCTGCTCCCCCCACAGTGGCATCCCACCCTTGCTCTGTGCCCAGATCTAGAGGCACCTCCCACATGCCCTACTGGGGTGCGTGTAGTGGCGGTACCCACCTGCCCCCCCCATGTCCCCTGGACAAGCCACTTGTGCCTCTGTCCTGCCCCCATGCCCCTGCTGAGCAGCACTGGCCTCAACCTCACTCCCTCCCTCACCCAGGGGACCTTGCTCTGCCCTGCCACTCAAAATAAGAAAAAAAAAAACATAAAGGGGTACATGAGCTGAAACTTTGAGACAGAAGGGGTACATTTATTTGAAAAGGTTGGAAACCCTACTGTATCATCATAAAAAGGATCAGGTATCACTTGGATAGGGGTAGGGAAGATGGGAGGGGAAGCAGGCATGTACCGATAAATACTGTTCACCATTCACGGTTTGATTAAAGTAATTTGCAGTGGAACATTAACCAGACACACTGCATGCTTGCTTCATACTACGCTTTCTCACTCTGCCTCTCCATGGCTTTCCCATTCTTTTTAGACCCTTGGTAGCTTGCTTACTGTCGTACGGCTATTACAGTAGAGAAACACAGTGAACGGCCCTGTGAAACTTCATGGTGTCTCTGCTCATGGTTTTGTCCTTTTTTGATTGGTTTAAATTAGACCAGTGTTTGAGGTGAAATGTGGAGCATTTCTTTCACTGGAAGATAACTCACATTGCTGGCTGTGATCTCTGACAGCATATTCACATGTCCATAGGGGAGCTATTAAGAAATTGAAAAACCTCTCAGTGGAAATCCTCTGTATCCTCTTTAGAAACTTTAACAAGAAATGGCATGTGACATGTGCGCTTTGAGAAAGACCTTTATAATATTTCTTGTTTTAATATGAAAACAGTTGAACTCTACAGGCAAATTCTGCTACATGTTTGATGTAATTTTAATGTAATTTATCAGTGGGAGATAAGGGTGTAAAACCAGCCTTATTTAATCAGTAGTTTTCTGCAGATCACTGGTAAGTGCTGACAATTTGAGAACTTCTATTATTAGTGCTTGCTGGAGATCGAGTCCACCAAGGCCCTTGCAAAAGTCACCATGATAATCCCTTTTCTAACTATTAAATTATTATAATCTAGGACATTCCAGAAAATCAAACAAGTTCCATTTTTGTTAAATTAGTCATTATACCAAAAGTATTCAACTCCAGGTTACTGAGGTGGTCACAGTCTGGGAATTGTCTTAGACATCTGCACAGAAGAAAAAATGAAACTGCTTTTCCTCAGTTCTGAAGAGTACATCAAGTCAACTCTGGGTGCTATCTTTTCATGACCATCTGCATGGTTGGGATAGATTTTGACAAGCTTTTGAATGTGAAACATTTTTCATCAGGTCTGGGGAAAGAAGCAGGCACAGTGATGATTGAAGTCAGTGTTAGGACTATGAAACTGGAAAAGAGAGAAATTCCCAAGGGGAGCAGACAAACAATAGAAGAAAAAGATAGTTTGGTGAATGGGAGATCAAAAGGGAAATATCACCTGTAGCATGAAGAAATATTTTCAAGAATCAAGTAGATTAGATTACGCAAGTCTATATCATTGTTCAGTCTTTGGTTCTTACTGTCCAGCCATCTTATGTATTTTGGTTCTCAGGCTTGCGATTTGAAGGTGTTTTTTAAATGTCCCTTGAGCATGAGCTACACAGTCTTGATTTAGCAGGTGCAACCTGTATACTGCCATGTACAGTGTTTCCTTGAAACAAAGTAGTATCTGATTCTGTAGTTAAAGACTGTTTCATAATCCATAAGTGAGCAAGAGGCTTCATTAAGGTTCTACAGGCAATTTTCTACCATTTCTCATACTTCTCGTACAATTTGTTGTTACTGTCACTTTTCCCCTGTAATCATAGGAACGTAGGGCTGGAAGGGACCTCACAAGGTCAACTAGTTTGCCTCTGCTGACCCTGACTAAACCATCCCAGCCAAGTGTCTGTTTAACCTGTTTTTAAAAGTTTCCAGGCATGGAGAATCCACAACTTCTCTAGGTAGCCTGTTTCAATGTCTGACCACTTTCATAATCCAAAAGTTCCTCCCAATCTCCAGCCTAAATTTCCCATGCTGCAAGTTGAGGCCAATGCTCCTAGTCCTGTCCCCTATAGCCACAGAGAAAAATCCATCTCCATCCTTTCTATAATCACCCTTTGGGTACTTGACGTAACAAAAGTAATTATTCTAATTTGTGTTTAGTTTAGGTTGTGCCTGTTTCTTTCCCAGATCTGAGCAAGAGGGGTTTTGTGCCTGAAAGCTGATTTAACATTTCTCCCAGGTAGGCAGTTGGTCCAATAAAAGATGCTACCAAATAAATCTTACTTAAATCAGCATCAGTTGACTCGAATAGAAACTAACAGAAACTGCCCTCACAAAGCAACTAAAGGAAAGCCTACATGACTTAGAAAAATAAGCCTTGATGCATGACTTTACTAGAATAATTTCTTCCTATAATTGATTTGTTGCACTTTAGCACAGCGTATTTATTAACGTGCAAAATATTGTGGAATAATGTTGGTCTCAGAATTTAAAGAACAACACAGAGGCAAAAATATGTCAAGGAAGAAAGGCTAGGAATCTGAACTGAGAGAGGAAGTGCTCAGTTCTTGCTGAGATGAATAGCTAAAATAAGTATTTTAGCAATTGTAAGTAGCAACCAAATTGGGCAATTTTTTTTATTAAATATTGCCACGGGAACTTGGATCTTGAGAGATGCTAGATCTCTTCTGCTCAGGTTGAAGAGCTCTGTCTTAATCCCTTGGGATGTTTTTATGAAAAAAAAAAAGATTCAGACAAAATACAGTCCTCAGGCTTAGGACACAATTGGCTCCTGAAAACCACGTCTTAGGTTGAAATGTTGTAACTTGGGAACCGGTTTTCCCATATGTTATAAATGGGGGATTGGTTCCTGAACCAAGGCCTGATATCCTATTTTCACCAAAAATACCCCAGAATTTTGTACTCGATCAATTATATTTGAGTAATATAGCTACATTAGTGTATTTATATTGTAAATAGCAATCATATTGATGTGGAAGGACTTCTTTGCGGTGACTTTGCTATACTTTTTGAAGGGCTCTTGGCTGGAGTCTTCTGAGGAGTCTTGGCTGCAGGTTTTTCTGGAGTCTTGTCTGCTTTCTTAAAGAAAGTGTCCAAGGAAGTTTGGACAGATGTTCTGCAGGGAGATGAGCGACACAGCGAACTTGTTTGCTGGCGTGGCGTTGCATCGGATCGAGCGTCATAAAGTCAAAACTGAGGTCAGAAAGTTGAAACGGTGTCAATTTATAAACCTAAGTGCGAAACTTTGCAAGTCAAGGACTGCCTGTACATTCAGTCAAAGGATGAACATGATAAAAGACTGCCCTCTAGCGACATTTCGGAGTATCACTGTGACAGCCTTTTGATGCCGTGAAATATTTAAAAAAACCCAAGCGTATGTTTACTCTGTGACACGCAACACGCGCTGTCCCAGAAGAGCTGAAAAGGGTTAGCTCAGGGTATTTGGACAGCTAGGCGCAGGTGGACACTGGGCGGGACTTTCTTTGCCTGCTTCCGAAGGAGCAAATCCCACCGCGTGGCGCTCCGTGCCTTGAGGTGCCTCAAGAGCTTGACACAGCTAGCTTGCACACGTTGCATATATTACACACCCCCACACACGATTCTATATGCACACATGCAACACATCATATATGAATTATCGACACATTCCTCCCCCCCGCCCCGCGCCCGCCCGGCCCAGCCCGGGGCAGGTCCCCAGTGCAAGCGGCGGGCCCGGGCCGCAGCCCTGCTGCGGGGCGGGGCGGGGCC